>NW_026112645.1:0-77532 GCF_024323335.1 Lathyrus oleraceus | reverse complement strand
ATCATTGAGAAGGTTACTTAGATCTCTTTACTCCTCGGTTTGATTACATTATTGAGCAATTGAACATTCTAAGGATTGAGCATCATGAGAATAGAAGAGCTGCAAATCAGTCTAGAGGTGCAAGAGTTGCATCTGACTAAAAGAACCTCTGAGAGAGGGTAGGGCATGCTCTGAAGCTTCTTTTGTCAAGAAGGACCAGAATTAGTCTTTGTTATAGGCCAAGAAAATACATGGTAGTCTTTGCGAATGACTGTTAGTCAAACAAGGAAAGGAGTCCGAAGAAGAAAACATAGCTAGAGGAGATTATGATGATGAACCTGTGTATTGATGGCTTATAAATCTGATGATGATGAACCGTGGTGATTGACGTTTTCTGATTTTGAAGGAGACTCTGAATATGAGTCAGAGTCAGAAGATGACTCTGAATCTGAAGTCGAGTCTGATTTTGAATATGAGTCAGAATATGAAGGTTATGAAGAAGAGTTAGAATATGAGGGTTCTAAAGATGAGTCAGAGTTAGAAGATGACTCTAAAGATAAAGATGAGTCAGACTCTGAAAGTGACTATGAGATGAAGAAGACTCTGAAGGCGAGTCTGATTCTGAAGGTGAATCTGATTTTGATCCAGATTCTGATGATGATCCAGAATCTGGAGGTATCAAATCTTTGAAGGTGGAGCTTCTGAAGGTGGAGCCTTTGAAGGTGGTCCAACTTCTGAGGGCGGTCAAGCATCCGATAATGTTCTAGAATCAGAAAGGGATTCTAAACAAGTTTAGAGATCATAAAGAATCATAAACATCCAAGAAAGTTTGTAGAGTTTGATATGTTGCAAGATACTGAAATAGACTCTGAAGGAGAAGTCATCCAGTGTGCCATGTTAGTAGACTTTGAACCCACTCAGTGTTGAAGAAATGCTCAATAAGAAAGTGTGGGTTGAAGGCCATGAAAAATGAACTTGAGCTTCTAAAAAGATTTGACCTGCTAAATTGTAAGGTTGTTGTCACACCGTAAAAAAAATCACAAATTGGATTCTGATTCTAAAGGTGATGATGTAGATGCCACAACTTTTAAGCAGTTGGTTGACTCTCTGAGGTATTTGTGCAACACCAAACCTGACATTTACTATATATAGAATGGTTAGTGGTTTATGAGTAAACCGAAGTGGTCTCATTACCAAGTTGTTGTCAGGATTTTGAGGTATATTAAGGGGACTCTGAAGTATGAAGTTTTGTTCTCTCTGGTGAAAAAGTTAAGTCAAAACCGATGTATTACTCGGACTCTGATTGATGTGGAGACGGAGTTGACAGAAGAATTACTTCTGGATATTGTTTAAGTATCTGGGAATTCCTATTGCTTGGTATTCCAAGAAGCAGTCAGTTGGTGCTTTGTCAACCTATGAAGCATAAGATATTGTAGGTGTCGTGGTTGCATGTCAAGCTATTTGGCTTTTGAATTTACTGCAGGATATGAAGATCAAGGTAAACAAGCCTCTGAAGTTGATGATTGATAATAAGTCTGCAATCAATCTTTCTAAGAAACCAGTGTTGCATGGGAGAAGCAAGCATTTTGAGACTAAGTATCATTTTCTGAGAAGTCAAGTTCATAATGGAGTGCTAGAAATTATGCATTATAGCACCCAGAAGCAGCTGGCAGATGTTCTGACGAAAGCGATCAAGACTAATCAGTTTTTCCACTTGAGGAATGGAATTGTTGTTGTTAATTTTGATTAGCTGAATATGAATTAAGGGATGGTGTTAGAAGTAATTCATCTTCAGCATTATTAGTATTTGTTTTGTTAAGCTTAACCTAGCTAGTGTAGGTTAGCATGTTGTTTATGTGGCATTATTATTTGTGTGTATATAGTACTGTAGCTGTCAACAATTGTATCCTCTGAGTATTATAGTGCAGTATGTGTGCAACCATTTTGCTGTAACCGTTTTAGCAGAGTAGTGGAAGTTTTGTTATCTCTTTCTCTCTTTTCTTTCATCTTCATCTTCTTCATCTTGTGCACCAACATTATTCACCCAGCAACACAATACCAGAAATTCAGAAAACCATATGCATTCTTCCTCAACCAAGAATCCTAAACCTCCTTGATCTCACCTTTTAAATACCAAAACCTAGTGACAAATTGTGAGTGCCTGTGATGAATCTGAATGAACATGGGTAAATGTTACTAAAACAATTACCATTAGATTTAAAGAGATTATAAGAACGAGCCTCAAAGAGATTCATCTTGCTGACATATAAATTTCTAGATTCGAGATTCATATGAAAACAAGAAACCCCTTGCTAACACAAATGACCCTTATTCTTTCCTGACTCATATTAATCACAAAAGAGAAAAGGAGTGGAAGAGAATGAGATTTTTATGATTGTGATATATTGAAGGAGCTAGAAGTTTTTCTTTAATAAAAAAATCAAAAAATAAGTGAAATTCAATCCGAAGGGGCAACGAAAGTTAGAGCATCTGTAATGGATTCAAACTATTTTTGAGTTTTTTGTGGGATTCATTAAACCACATCATCTCGAAGTAACTCATCTAATTTTCCTTCTAATGGTGCAACTTTAAAAAACTCATATTGGATCCCACAATTTTATCTCATATATTAAAATTTAATTTATACTAAATTTTATTTTAACTTAAAATATTAATTTAAATTATTTAAATCAATATTAGTGCGAAATAAAATAATTAAACAAATCTAATTAAATTTAAACTATAATAATAACTAAAGTAAAAGATCATTATTAAATTGTTAAAGTAAAATTAACATTTATAAAAAAAAAATCATTTATAAAATTATTAATATAAAATAAAATAAATATGTAAATCATTTATAAGGAAATAAATTGTTAAAAGAAAAACATTGAAAAAAAGCAGCATAATATTGTTAGTTTTAATATTAATTTATTACTTGTGTTAACTTAAACAAGGTTGCTTCAGAATGCAACGCTTGACCACTGTGATCAACTCCAATGATTCTTAAAGAAAAACCAATCAAATTGTGGATTTTTTTTCATTCCTATTAGAAAGGACTAATTAATATAAAATTAGGGATACAAAATAAAGTGCAACCCTGTAGGTTAGATTAACAATGTTATTTTCCAAGGGAGGGTTCGAACCCCTTTAATTCCAAACTTTTGTTTTATACATTAATATTAGTAACTCCTCTAAACTTTCAATAATTAATTTATTACTTAACATTTGTTAAAAAATATAATTCAAAATAATTTAATTATTATTTGAAAACATAAATAATTTTAAAATTAATCATAGATTTTTATTTTTTAAAATTTAATAATTTATATTATTATTAAATAATATTATAAAATTAATTTTTACTTTTTAATATATAACATGGCAAAGTTGTATGACATGGTGCCACATAAAATCTACATCACAAATTCAAGTGTCATCTATACAAAAGTGGAGGGGTATCAAAATATCAAAAAATATAAAAAAAGTGGATCAAAAAGTTGGTTGTTTTTAAAGGGGACTTGAAACTTATAAAAATCAAAATACGATTATATTTAAGCCTAAACTAAAAAGAGTTGAAAGAAAGTATAATCACTATAAAAAAATCTCTGATTTACCACATGAAAAACACGTCACAACACAATATATCACATTGCAACATTCAAATTAGCGACGTGAACGAATATGTCTCAGGAACGCTAGTGGCAACTCATTTGCCACATGAAAAATATGTCGCAACTTTGTCATGTGGTATTCACGTCGCAAAACTTTATCATGTGATAATCACGTCATTAATTTTTACATAGGGTGCAACATTGTCCAACTACGTGTCAGAGTGCAGAGATATGTGCAGGAAGTAGGGATGCGGTATGGAGTGACTTGCGATGTGAATAACATGTCGCAAAGTTGAATACATGTCATAATTTTGCCATGTGATTTCTATTTCACAATTTTGATTTTTTTAATAAAAAATATTTTATAAAATAATTAATAATTATATTTCAAAAAGTAATTAATAAAATAAAATTATATTTTTATTTCAAAAAATAATTCTAAATATGAAAATTTTATAAAAATTCAATTAAAATTTATTAACAAAATACAAAAATTAAAAAGTGGAATAACAATATAAATACTCAACAAATATAAGAAAATCAATCATCGACATCAATCTCATCTTCTTCTTCATCCTTCTCATTTACCGCTCCTTGACCATCAACTATTCTAAATTTGTCATTTCTATCAAATCATTGATTTTTATGCACTGTACCATATGTTTGGTTCCTTTGTGAGAACGTTGTAACACCTCAAAATTTGCCATCCTCTTCTTGAGACTAGTTTGACACATTGCATTTCATATTTTAGAGCATTAGGCATTGCATTTTTGCATCTCATATGAAAATAAGAAGGTCATCCTCCAAAGTCTTTTCAAAAGATGGAGAAGTTACATGATTCAAGCCTGAGGGTCTCTATGAATTGATTATCAACCATCCGAGGGTTTGCATTTCATTAGGGTTTCTTGATTCTTCAAAGGTCTTGTGCATCATCTTATCTGCAAGGATATATCACCATCATCAGGGTTCTATCATCATCAAGACATTTCAAGGTCATCTGAGGACCAAAAGTCAACTGTGCAGTCAACTGAGGGCTATGAGGTGGGGAAATGAGTTGAGACACCTCAATCATGTTCAAATGGGGTCCATTCATCATTTTAAACATCTATCTTGAAGATTCAAAGGTCATGGCAAAGGTTACTAAAAATGGAAAGTGACTTATAATTCAAAGTTTCCAAATTTGGCAAGTTTTTGGTCCACTTTCAACTTGACTTTGCAATATCAAAGATGTTTCAAATGGATTTTTGGTGAACATGAAAGTTGTAGCTCTTTGTCTCCCCTTTCCAAAAAGTCCTAATTCATGTCCATATGATGAATGGTTGAGGAGTTATGGTCATTTGATCACAAGGTGTGCATGGAAATTCAAAATGGCATAACTTTTGATACAATGCTCCAAATTGGTTCATTCTTTTGGCAAAATGCTTCTCATGTTCAAGACATCTCAAAATGAGCTTTGCCATGCATGGGAAAAGTGTGTATGCTCATTATTTCACACATGTTCAAATTAAAGTGAATCTTCACCATTCATTTTTGGCTTAAGATACAAGCAAAATAACACTTCAATCTTGACCCTTGGATGTCCATAAGTGAATTGGAAGCCATGCATGGGATGTCTCACGTGGATTATGGGCATGTGAGCTCATTTTGCATTTTTGCAAATTGCTTCATATCTCACTAATCATGATTACACTACGCCGAAAACTGGAATAGACAGCGCACCTTAGAGGGCGCTTTATTACAAAAGCGCTCTCTAAAGTGAAGCGAAAAAATAAGGAGCAATAGACAGCGCACTTTAGAGGGTGCTTTTGTAATAAAGCGCCCTCTAAGGTGAAGCGAAAAAATAAGGAGGAGATAGAGGGACAACAATACATGGTGCTTTTTAGAAAGCGCCCTCTAAGGTTACCCTTAGAGGGCGCTTTTAATAAAGCGCTGTTATAAGTCCATGTGCATTTCCAGTTTATAAAGCGCTTCTGGAAAGCCTTAGAGAGCGCTTCCATAAGCGCCCTCTTAGGCCCCCTTTAGAGGGCGCTTTTTTTCCACAAGCGCCCTCTAAGGTCCCCTTTAGTAAACATTAAAATTATAACATACTGCGCGTTTTGTTATTTCACTCTCTGTTATTTTTGTTCTTTTTCACGTTAGGGTTCTAAGGCGTTCTCCTTCCACCTCTGTTAGATCTACGACGTTTCCTCCTTCTACCAATCAAAGGTACACGATGCATACATTATTACTTGCACTATTGCTTTGTTTTAGCTTTGCCCCATTTCAGTTTCATGTTATTGTTGTCTATGCTACGTTTGTTTCGACCTGTAAAGTTTCAATATTCATAGTCATTTAAATAGTTTGGGTTTATTAGGCAATTGACGGTTGGTTTTTAAATTGCTGAATTTGATATCGCTATGAATCACATTCAAAGACTGTTGTTAGGGTTCGGTTATGGTTGCATTATAGAGACATTAGAAACCTTTGATTCTAGTAACTTAGCGTACATAGCGTAGCTAGTAACTTAAGAAGTTTAGGTATGGATGTTATTTGATAGAGTAAGTGGAGACATGAATGCCCTGCACAGAGACTAACTCAATAAAGAGAAATTGTTTTGTCTCATCCCATTTTTGGTTTCTCTTCTGAAATTGTTTTTTGTTTATTCTAGTTAGTAATGGATAATACATGGATGTCTTCCAATCGATTGTCGAGAGAGTACGAGAATGGGGTATCAGAATTCGTTAAGTTTGCCGTTGCGCACGCCGAAGACCCCAGTAGAATGATATGTCCTTGCTTGGGTTGTTGTTATGGGAAACGGGTTGACGCAGTTCAGTTGACATCGCATCTAATGAGGCATGGAATTGATCGAAGTTATACATGTTGGAATTTGCATGGTGAGAAAAGTAACGAGAATGTTGAACCGGGGGATAGTACGACCTATGCCTCAAACTATAGTGGCGCAGATACATACAATTATGATCGAGTTGAAGAGATTGCAGAAGCACTTGAAGGAGATCTTAAGGATTGTCCCGAAATGTTTGAGAGGTTGGTAAGTGATGCAGAGAAACCTTTGTATGATGGTTGCACTAAATTCACAAGATTGTCTGCGGTATTAAAGTTGTACAACTTAAAGGCGGGCAATGGATGGTCGGACAAAAGTTTCACAGAGTTATTAGCCCTTTTGAAAGATATGCTTCCTGAGGATAATGTTCTTCCCAATCGAACATATGAGACCAAAAAGATGTTGTGCTCTATTGGCATGAGCTATGATAAGATACATGCATGTCCAAACGATTGCGTTTTGTTTCGAAATGAGTATGCATCGTTAAATGAGTGTCCTAAATGCGGTGTCTCGCGATATAAGAACAAGTTGTCTCCAGCAAAAGTCTTGTGGTATTTTCCTGTTATTCCGAGATTTAGACGCATGTTTCGTAGTGAAACCGATTCAAGACACTTGACCTGGCATGCAGATGAAAGAATTATAGATGGAAAGTATCGACATCCGGCAGATTCACCACAGTGGTTGAAAATTGATAATGATTATCCTGAATTTGGAGAAGAATCAAGAAACCTTCGCTTGGCATTATCTACTGATGGAATAAACCCACACGGTATCCAGAGTATCTCACACAGTATATGGCCTGTGATTATTATGATTTATAACCTACCTCCATGGCTATGTATGAAGCGTAAGTACATGATGTTGTCTATGTTGATTTCTGGACCTAAACAACCAGGGAATGACATAGACGTGTACTTGAAGCCCTTAATCGAAGATTTAAAGATTTTGTGGGAGACCGGTGTGGAGGTTTATGATGGATATAGGAAAGAAAGTTTCAACTTGAGGGCGATGTTGTTTGGCACAATTAATGATTTTCCAGCATACAGAAATCTATCAGGGTATAGCATAAAAGGTCAATGTGCGTGTCCTATTTGTGAAGATAAAACATATTGGAAGCGCTTGGAGTTTGGTCAGACGAATGTCTTTCTCGGTCATCGGAGATTCTTAAATTCAAATCATCACTACCGTGGATGGAGAAAGGCGTTCAATGGAGAGACAGAACAAGGCAGAGCTCCACCTATATTGACGGGTGATCAAATTTTTGAAAAGGTGAAAGATTTGGATACTCAGTTTGGCAAGCCTTTTGCCCAGACACTTGTCAAAAGTGGGTGGAAGAAGAGGTCAGTTTTTTTTGAATTGCCGTATTGGAAGTCCTTGTATGTGAGACATTTTCTTGATGTTATGCATATTGAAAAAAATGTATTTGAAAGTGTTATTGGCACGTTACTCAATATACAAGGAAAGTCTAAGGATGGCCTTAAGTCAAGAAAGGACTTGATAGCGATGGGAATAAGAACTGAATTAGGACCCTTGAAGAAAGGAAAACGAACATATCTACCGCCTGCTGCTTATACTCTATCTAGAAAGGAGAAAAAAATAACACTTCAATCTTGACCCTTGGATGTCCATAAGTGAATTGGAAGCCATGCATGGGATGTCTCACGTGGATTATGGGCATGTGAGCTCAGTTTGCATTTTTACAAATTGCTTCATATCTCACTAATCATGATTAACAAATGGAAAAGAGGATTAGCCAAACCCTAATCATAACTTCCATAACCACCATTTTCATATCTGAAATTCAAGAACTCTCCAAAATTTCTCTCTCTTCGAATCTTCATTTTCCTCACACAATTCTCCAAGATCTTTGCATATTCTTGTTCCTGGTGCTTCACTGAGCAAGATTCATCCACTGTTTGGTGCAATTCATCAAGGAATCGAGCAGTACAAGAGCATGAACCAGCAATCGGATTTGGAAATTGAAGTGGATTCAAGAGGATTCAACCGTTCATTTTTGCTTAAAGCTTCATAGGAAGATCATAGGAGAAGATCTGGAGTTGTAGAGCTTGTGAGGACACGTTTTCAGAAAGCTCCATTTCAAGGTGACTTCAATTTCGATCTCTCCTTTTGCTGTTTTTAGATCATAGAGCTGTAGATCTTGTTGTGTAGAGCACGAGTATGTGTTTAGATTTGAGAATGAGTGAGAATTGAGGAAGTTAGGTTGAATGGAAGTTTGGATCTAGAATCTTATTCACTTCGATCTGCAAAATCTAGGAAGAATTAGGAAGAATTAAGGTCATATTTGGAATCCTCGTGGAGAGACGGTTCGAATGGTATAGGTTTGGTGGATTTCTGGAAAAGTGCATGGCGGCGCCGCCGCGTGAGTCGTCGGAGAAGACGACCGGAGCTGTAGCTCCGGCGTCTGCGTGTGCCTAGGGTTTGTGTGATGTGGATTCCATGTGTGCGCTTGCTTGGACGATCGATTGGATGAGCTTCATTTGACCAGAGCCACGCGAGCGTGGAACGCTGACTGAGCGTGTGACTCATTAAATGAAATGGTGCGTTTCATGTTTTGAACCTGGACCATTGATTCACAAAGCGCGCCAGATCCTGTGGCTGTGGATTTTTCCAGATTTAATTTGAATTATCTATTTCCCTCCATTTCCATTTATTTATTCCATTATTTTGCTCATTTTGATTAAATCATAAAAAAATGCAAAAATGGTCCAAATGAGTCCCAATTGTTTTTCATGGTTTTGTATTGATGCCTACTTTTTTATGGTGTTAATTTCATGAATTGTTGATGGCTGCATTTTTATGTGTGAATTTTTGAATCAATGTGGTGCTAATTTGACTTAGTGCATTCAATGTGTTGTGAAATTCTCTATGTTGAACCTTCTGATCCAATTTTTTGCATACATGACATTCATACATAATATGAATTCTTGGTCACTGGTTTGGATTTTTTCTCATATGTTATCATCACTTTTGACACATGGAGAAAAATGTGACAATTTGTGTCACATTTTTGACATTGGATTGGTGCATTTTTGTTCACATGGCATTTGAATCATTCTAGACTTGATTTTTTGCATGTTGAATGTTCATGACATGAGTAAGTTATACAAAAAATCTCAAAGTCATTGCATGTATTTCTGATTTGATATGAATTTTCTAAGTTGGAAGTTCATTTTGTGCATATTTTTTGGTCATTACATGACATAAGCAAATTGAGGCACTTGGTTATTGATTTGATGCTGGTTCTTTTGAGGATATTTTGGGGAGTGTTTTAAGGTGTAATGTGCAAAAGTATGGGTCCTGGATTGGTCATTTGGTTGGGTTTTGAATTTGGCCTTTGTACTAGGGTTTTGTTGTGTTGATTGGATGTACATAAACTAACTTTGTTTTGTGTTTCAGGTTTGGATACTCATCATTGATGATTGGGTTTGTTCTCACCTTGTGAGATGCATTGAGTTCTGACCTATGTTTGTTTTGTAGGTTTTAAGTGATGTGGAGAGCTCATGAGCTCATTTGAGTGCTAAGGCACTTATGCCTTGAATTGTGTAACTGTTAGAGGGTTTCACTGCTTGTTTTCTGGTTTTATGACTGAAGTACTAACTGTTTAGTCTTTGTACAGGTACCTTAGTTGCTTGCTTGCTTTTGCTCTTGCTTGAGCTTTGGATTATGGTTGATACACCACTCAGGTAGTTAGCTTCTTACTTCATGTAGTCTGGAAGTCCTGTCACCTTTTTGGCAGGCATTTTGCTAGCAAGTCCTCCTTCAGAGGCTCTATTTGTGTTTGTTTAAAATTGTGCCCAAAGACCTCCAAGAAGAGGCTTGTCATATCTGATAAGACCTCCAAGAGAAGAGGCAATTGACGGATAAAAGGGATTAGTAGCCAATCCCCCGTTATTCAGTGTGTCGTTCTTTATGCTCGCACTACGTGCTGATGCTTCTGAACATGTACCCCAGATCTTTTGTCCAGAGTCTGTCAAGTGGAATAGGATCCCACTTTCTGGATCCCCACGCTTTTTGTGTCATGAGCCTACCCTGGCCAGGGTTAAGAGCATGAGGTCTCATCCTCATTACCACTTTGATCAGCTTCACCCTAACGTTCAATGTTAGTGGTTAAGAGCTACAGATTACCCCTTACAGTTTGGCTTGTTTGTCGAGGTTGATATGACCCCTCTTGACTAAAGCCCACACATTGTTTGAGCCTCTTGTATGGATATAGTGTGTGATGTTTGTTCACTTGTGTTGATGTTTATTTGCTGTTTAAGTTGACTCACTTCCAGAGTGAGTTAAGTTCTTGTTAGAGGCCTCAACTTAGGGATATTGATTGCATGCCAACTATTAGGCTCGAGTCTTGGTCTCCCTATTAGTTTGTTGTCTCCATGGTCTCTAGTTAGGAGAGTGTTTTACCCCTGTTAAGGGGAACTACGTCGCCCTGATTCTCATACCAGATGAGATACATAGGTAGGAGGTTGTGAGCAATCTCTCCGGGCACCCTTTTTATTTGTTTTGTGTTTGCTTACCCTTATTCTCGACTTAGGGATATCGTTTGCATGACAACTATTAGGCTCGAGTCTTAGTCTCCCTATTAGTTTGTTGTTTCCCTGGTCTCTGGTTAGGAGAGTATTTTACCCCTGTTAAGGGGAACTACGTCGCCCTGATTCTCATACCAGATGAGATACGTAGGCAGGAGGTTGTGAGCAATCTCTCCGGGCACCCTTTTATTTTTTTTGAGTCTCTGTTTGTTCAACCTTTTCTTTATTTCGGTCATTTGTTTTCTTTGGTGTGGGTACCTGTGTGTTCAGCATGGGTGTGTTGTATGTCCGTACCTTGGGGTTCATCTTTGGGGTTCATTTGTGATGATGGTTATTACTTGGGGTTCATATTGGGGTTCATCTTGGGGTTCATCTTCGGGGTTCATTCTGATAACTTTTTTGTGGTGCTCGCTGGTTAGCGTTTGTTATTGTTGGGAGTTGGATGTAAGTCCATGTATTAGCATTCTGTTTCCTTTTGTGGGTTATTGTTGGGAGTCGGATATAAGTCCATGTATTGGCATTTTGTTTCCTTTTGTGGGTTATTGTTGGGAGTCGGGTGTAAGTCCATGTATTGGCATTCTGTTTCCTTTTTGTTATTGTTAGGAGTCGGGTGTAAGTCCATGTATTGGCATTCTGTTTCCTTTTGGGTGTTTCTTTTGACGTCTCAGCGTCCCTTTTTGGTGTCTTGTTTCGGCGTGCGTTAGCCGAGCTACGAGTGCTCTGATTCTCCTTTGGATAGAGAAGATACGTAGGCATAGGACGCGATGTCTTAGCGAGCATGTCTCCCTTTCCCCGAACTACGTTGACTCTGATGTTTGTTTCTGACAAACTACGTAGGCCCAGGATGCAACATCCTGCCGAGTCCATTTCCTCCGTCTTCTTTCTTTTCCCCACCTGTTTATAATTCTAGTTTGTGCAGTTTCTTTGAGCAGTTTATTAGCAACCTATTTCCTTTCCTTTGAGCTATCTTTTGAGCGTGGATCCCGTCGAGTACGACGGACGTGAGGGGTGCTAACACCTTCCCCTTGCGTAACCGACTCCCGTACCTTGTAATCTCTGGTCGTAAGACCGTTCCTTTCCCTTTCTTAGGTTAGTCCTGCGCTCCCTTTCCGTCATAGGATGAATAGCATCGGTGGCAGCTCTGTATTTTTACGCCGGTTGTTTTTCGCGTTGCGACAAACGTATATTATCGCATTTACTCCTCCAACTCAATTATCTTTTCTTCATTTCTTCAAATTTGGCCTTTGTTAGAGCTAATGGTCTCATTGTTTCCATCATTTCATGTGTCAATTCTGGTGGACGTGACTATCCTTCCCCATCTACAATTATCGTAAATAAATTTCTATCCCCTTTTTTACAGTTGTCGATCAAAGGTCCAACACCATAAAAGCATACATTAACTCACTTCTCACCAATTGTTAAACCTCAAATATAAAGGTTCACACTTGAATCAATCGGATTTGAACCCATCAGAATATACTCAGCATGTTCATATAGAAATGGATCTTGATCAAGAAAAATATATCAGCTTGTTGAAATGGATGATGTGAGGAAAGAAACTAGATAAAATGGAGAAGCTTTGCAAAAATGGATGATGAGTGATATGGAGTGAGGGGAAGAAAATGAGAGGGAGGCGGGTATTGTGTTTT
The DNA here is from genome assembly GCF_024323335.1 of Lathyrus oleraceus. Classification (NCBI taxonomy): domain Eukaryota; kingdom Viridiplantae; phylum Streptophyta; class Magnoliopsida; order Fabales; family Fabaceae; genus Lathyrus; species Lathyrus oleraceus. Next base: position 64,922 of record NW_026112645.1, on the reverse strand, counting down.
GATGGGTGAAGGAAGATGAATCTTTAGGTTTCTGCTTCTAATAATGTGTTGGGGAGCGGTGTAGCTGTAAGTGTGGAGTGCGCGTAAGAGGGGTGAGGGGTGAATTAGGTACTTTGATCGATTTTTGATTTTAGTGAAATTTTACATTTACTTTCTAGTTTGATAGAGTAAATGAAAGCGGTAATTACAAAAAAATAAAGAACACTTAGGGATTATACTAGTTCCTCTCACAATCCGAGAGTAGTATAGTCCCCTTACCACATGTAAGAGATTTCATTATTTGTTATAACTTTGTACAAGCCTAATCCTAGTCTATACACACAAGTTACTAACTTAATCAATAAGGAACATTCCCTTATTATTTTACAAAGTAGAAAAAGAAAATAATCCTCTCTTTTTCACTCTTTTATTTCCAACAATCCTGGACAATAAGGTATACACATAAATCTGAGTTTTTACAAGACGTTTGAAGTTGTAAGATGTATATCAAAAACTTGAATTTATCTTCCATTTCAAGTATACAATTCACAAGTATGTTTACAAGTATTTATAACAGAAATGATGGAACTTTTTTATTTTATGCAATGAAAAAGAATACAGGAAGTTTCACTCAAAAACTTATGACACAAGACACTTGCTTTTTTAAAAAGGTGAAAGATTGAGTTTGAATTGTAATGAAAGAGGTGAGTTTTCAAAATATGAAACCTTAGGTATTTATACATGAATCATATATGTAGGAATGAGTATAATACCATGAATCAATGCCTTGATTGACAAATAAAATTTTGAATATGTTAGAATCAGATTTTCTGTCAAAAAGTGCCATTGCCTCAGTGGTAAACAGTTAACACATAATCCTAATTGGTTACAACTGAAGTGTTTTATGAAAATTGAGTTTTTTCGAAGGTGTAACCGGTTACAGGTAATGGTTAATTGGTTACACCTGAAGGTGAGAAAAACAAGAAAGGGGGGTTTGAATTGTTTTGGAAAATAAGCGTTTTTGCAAAAATAAAATCACACAGGATTTTATACTGGTTCGCTTATAACACAAAGCTACTCCAGTCCACCTGGCCAAGGTGATTTCGCCTTCAACAAGGACTTTATCCACTATTACAACCAACGTCTAAGAGAAGGATCTCTTAGTCCTCTCAAGTATACAGACTGCGCAGAGTCACTTGAGGAATTAAAACAATTGAGATAAAAACAGAATTTATAATCTAGAGTGCTTCTAGGATAAAGCAAGTATTACAACAATTAGAGCAGATAAGAGGTTTCACGTTATGAGCAAAAGCTCGTGAAAGATTAGAGAGAGAGTAGAGTAATTCTGTGCGTTCAGGTGTATCTCTCAATGAGGTTCGCCGTTCTTTATATAGAGGTGAAAAACAATCGTTGGTAGTAATGGCAGATATTTAGTCTTGATGAGAGTTTAATGCCATAACTTCGTTGTTTCTTGCCAGAACAAGTTTGTCTCCTTGAATAACTTCTTTCCAAATATAGTTTCTTTCCATTTGAAGTTGAAGTTGCCGTTACTCTTTCTGGATAAGGAAATGCATTATCAGAGTCTGCGTTACTCTCTTAATCTGAGATCTTGAGATATGGCTTCAGAGCTTCTGATAGTTCTGATCCCTTAGAATTCTGATGTTGTCTTCAGATGACGTTGAGAACTTTTGGAATTCTGATATACCGTTGCTCAGAGTCAGAGCTTCTAGAGCACGCTTCTTCTTCAGATGCTTCTGATATTCTGATAATTTGTATCTGATTTGATTCTGTATCTGATGACGTGATCAGATTCCTTTCTTCTTGTTTAGAGTCCTGCACACTTTAGAACTTTTCGTTAGAGTTCCATTTTTGGTTTCATCCTTTGTTATCATCAAAATCTTGGAATCTGTTGTAGAACTATTTTTGTTCTTACAATCTCCCCCTTTTTGATGATGACAAAACAAACTCAAATGACAGATGAAACATTCAAAAATTAAGAGTTTATCAGATCAGATAGAAGTGAGCTCCCCCTGAGATAGGCTAGGGAGTTCAGAAGTTCTTACCAGAGCTTCCAAACAATGAAGTTTCTCGATACCTTTCTACAATTTCTTAAGTCAAGTATTAGATAGATTTATTTTAGAGAATAATATGTTTGCAGAGTGCTTAAGGCATTAGGCAATTTTGCATCAGAGCTATTTGATTTCTCCCCCTTTTTGTCAGAATCAAAAAGACTTAAACAAAATAATAAGCAGGAAGAAAAATATGTAGATATATTCAGATAAGAAAAAAACATCAGAGACAAAGACAAGCAAAAACAACAAGCAAAAAATCCTAAGTGCCTAAGGGTTGGGAGGAGGAGGCATTCTCTGAAGCAGTTGAGTCAGCAGGTTCTGGATGTTGGCGTTGACTGTGTCCTGTTGATCCAATCTGGCTCGGACTACCTTCTGCTCTTTCTGAAGCTCCTCAAGGGTCTTGAGAACCAGAGGGGATAAAGTAGAGGACTCCCCCTGAGTCAGAGCATTCTGTTCTTCAGCGGCTTTAGCTTCAGCTTCAGCAGCAGCCTTTGCTTCAGCTTCAGCAGCAGCAGTAGCAGCAGCAGCATCAGCGAGAGCTTTGGCTTCAGCTTCTCGCACCCTTTGAAGTTCTTCTTGTCTTGCTCTTTCTTCTTCTATCCTTCTGGCTTCTTCTTCAGCTTCTCTGGCCAAGCGCTCCTGTAGTCTTGCCTCAGCGTCTCTGATGAAGTCGTTTCTGACTTGCTCAGAGATGTGCTTCAGTTTAAAGGCCTCAAATGTCATCCAGCCAATGACTCTATTCCAGTATGTCCTAACAGAGTCAAGATCATCACTGATACTAGAGTTGATGGTCAGAGACTTGACCTTTTCAACTGATGCTCCTGCAAACAGCATAATTGCTTCCTCTAGGGTTGGCAGGGAATGTTCTAGTTCAGATGGTTGAGGTGGAAAGTTTGAAGGGCTTAGGTTGAGAGTTGGAGGTTCAGCGGAAGTGTTTGGAGGGGTAATGTCAGAGGTATTAAGGTCAGAGGGTTGAACTTCAGATGGAGTGACGGTTGGTTGTTCTGTGGGTGGTGAAGTTACTTCAGGTTCAGGTGGAGATTGTTGTGGTTGTTGTGAATTACAGTTCAGAGTTTGGAGTTGGGCTAGAGTGGGAGAAGCGGGGTCAGAGGGTTCTGTGTCAGAAGAAATGACAAAATAGGGAGGTGATTCTGGGGCTGAGGATGAGGAAGTGGTTTGATTCATTTCTTCAGCTTCGGATAGTGGTAATGAGGTATTGGCAAGGTTGAATTTTGGTAGTGGTTGAGAGGTTCTAGTTGTTGAAGGAGGGGTTTCAGATGTGGTGTAGATGGGTGTTGGTAGAGGAATAGAAGAAACAAGTGGCTGTACAGAGGGAGCAGTAGAGGCAGACTTACCAGAAGACTCTTGCAGAGGTGCTGGAGGTCTTGATTCAGAGGATTCCCCTAGCTTTGCTTTCTTCGCCTTCGATGCCTTCTCAGATGGACCTCTTTTAAACCTCACGAAGTCTGGAGCTGAATCTGGCAGTTCGCTCAGTCTGAAATCTGATATGTCCACTCCTTCATCCTTCAGACGTTGGAGATAGTGGAGAATTGCTTCTTTGGGTTCATCCCTGTAGAACTTACATAGACCATTTGGCATATCCCTCTGATCTTTTAAGGCTTCCCAAGAAGTGTCCAGAGTAGGTTTAACGTGAATCTTCTCCAGAATCCCCATGCTCTTCAGATTCCTGGAGTTCAGAGGCCTTCCAGTTTCTATTGCCAAGTCTTCCATGAGTTTGTGTTTTATCAGATGGTCCACGAGACCATTTTCTATCAGCACATCTGAGAGGAGTCTTCCCAGAGGAATGTAAGTTCTGGGTTTCATGTTATTCCTGGTTTCCCGTACAGAATCTCTGAGGTATTTGAAGAGGAGTGCAGGGAGGCAAAGCTTCAGACCTTTATGAATACAATACAAAATACATTTCTGATCTGTATTGATGTAATTTGATGAGTTTGATGTTGGGCGATGATGAATAGTTCCCAGAATGATTTTGAGCCACACCCGGAGATTCTGATGTAGTTCCTTGTTCTTTGAGGGATTGCCTTCTGTGTTGAGTTTGAAGATTGTGGGGTTAATTTCATGAGCAATGTATTTCGCCCTGGGATTTATGTTGTAAATTCTTCTTCCTCCAGCTTTCTCCATGTTCAGCAAGGCAGCGATTGACTTTTCAGTAATCACAATTTTTACACCCAAAACGTAGGAGACGATGAAATGATCGTCAGCATCAGCAAACCTCCAGAATTCCTTAATAAGGTTTGGGTAAACTGAACCGTAGAGGCGTTGAAAGTAGTTTCCCCAACCTTGTTGATGAAGTTCTTCAGTGAGGTCTACACCATTTCTCTTCATGTTGTTAAAATCCACCAGGGATTCACACAGCACGCCAGTTTCTCGAAAGGAGTTGCAAGATTTATATGAGGCTCACGGTCAAGGATGTGAGGCTCCTTGTACACTGGTGTTGTAGTTACGCCTGTAACGGTGGGAGTAGGATTGCTTATGCTTTGAGCTGCGTTGCTGGAGTTCATTTGTTGAGAGTAGTTGAACACAGATTGTTGTTGAGAATCCATTGTTGATGAAGAACTGAGATGAAGATGAACTGTTTGCAGAAATGCCTGAGAGAACTTGGTTTGAACAAGTGAGTGAGAGTGAAGTGTGTGTGAAGTGTGAGAGAAGTGTTTAAATACCCAAAAAAAACGCATGCAAAACGACACGCAAATCAGAGTTAGCACAAAAACCAAGTTAGCACGTTTAGAGGGAGAAATGATTATGGCTCATTAATGATGTCTAATCCCAACAGTTCGCATACTGCTCGAGGAGATCTCAAACGTCTGTCCCTTGATTTACTTCTGGACAACTGTCTAGAAGTTCCAAGGTTAGACGCAATTCACTCCACGTGTTTGCTTTATCTGATCTTCAGGAATACCAAACGAATGGTTCCTAGAGATTTCTAACTCAGATATCTTTTTAACTAGGTAGAAGTATCAGAGTCAGAGGCAGAATCGTATTTGTTTATGTCAGAGTCTCATTTTACAGCTTCAGAGGCACAATTTATTCAGGGCAATTTTGAATGTTCAGATTTTCTAGGATAAAGAGGAATCTATCTTCAGCTAAAGGCTTAGTAAAGATATCTGCCTATTGATGATCTGTATCAATGAACTTCAATGTTACTATCCCTTTCTGAACATAGTCTCTGATAAAATGATGTTTTATTTCAATTTGCTTAGCTCTGGAGTGTAGAATGAGATTCTTACTTAAACAAATGGCAGCAGTATTATCACAAAAGATAGGAATGTTACTCTCGAAGATTTGCAGATCTTCTAACTGATTCTTCATCCAGAGCATCTGAGTTGTGCACAGTGATGCTGAGATATATTCAGCTTCTGTTGTGGATAGAGCGATAGTTGACTGTCTTTTGCTAGCCCAGGATATCAGATTGTTTCCTAAGAGCTGACAATTTCCAGATGTGCTTTTTCGTTCCAATCTATCTCCTGCGTAATTTGTATCACAGTAACCCGAAAGTCTATACTCTGATGTTTTCTCATACATCAGGCCCAGGTTAGGAGTTCCTTTCAGATATTTGAAAATTCTCTTAACTGCTGTTAAGTGAGTTTCTCTAGGATCTGATTGGAATCTGGCACATAGACAGACACTAAAGAGAATATCAGGTCGAGTAGCAGTCAGATAGAGAAGGGAGCCTATCATACCACGATAGAGCTTCTGACAAACCTTTTTACCGACTTCTTCCTTTTCAAGAATGCATGTTGGATGCATGGGAGTCTTTGCAGAGTTGCATTCAGCCATGTCAAATTTCTTCAGAACATCTTTTATGTATTTGCTTTGATGAACGTACGTGACTTCTGAAGTTTCGTTAATTTGAATTCCCAGAAAGAACTTTAGTTCTTGCATTAAGCTCATTTCAAATTCTGCCTGCATTAACTCAGAGAATTCTTGACAAACAGAGGCGTTAGCTGAACCAAAAATAATATCATCAACGTATATCTGGTATATCATGAGATCATTGTTAAGGTTCTTACAGAAGAGTGTGGAGTCAACTTTCCCTCTGATAAAATTGTGTTCCAGAAGAAAGTTACTTAAACGTTCATACCAAGCTCTAGGAGCTTGTTTAAGTCCATATAAAGATTTTTTAAGTTTAAAAACATGTTCTGGAAAATTTGGATTTTCAAAACCTGGAGGTTGGTTGACATACACTTCTTCTGATATGTAACCATTAAGGAATGCGCCCTTGACATCCATTTGATATAATTTAATAGAATGGTTTATAGCGAAAGATACAAGAAGACGAATAGATTCTAACCTTGCGACTGGAGCAAAAGTTTCATTGTAGTCAATACCTTCTTGTTGACTGTAACCTTGAGCTACCAATCGAGCTTTGTTTCTGATGACTTCTCCTTTCTCGTTCAGCTTGTTTCTGAATACCCATCTGGTTCCGATAACGTGAGTGCCTCTGGGCTTGGGAACAAGATCCTAGACATCATTCTTTGTGAATTGATCTAATTCTTCTTGCATGGCTTGAACCCAGTCGTTATCTTGAAGTGCTTCATCACAGGACGTAGGCTCGATCAGAGACACTAGTCCCAGAGGAGTCTCTTCAGAAGTCCTGAATGTAGATCTGGTTCTGACAGGTTCGTCCTTGTTGCCCAGAATTAATTCTTTAGATACATTGAGGCGACTTTTAGCTTTCTTGGGGATTAGTGGAAGATTAATTTCCTCAGAATTCTGAATGGCAGTTGCTTTTGGAGCTTTGTCAGATCCTGCAAGAGTGATTTCTAAATCTGCAAAGTTTTCAACTAGCTTTGACTTTTCAGGGTCAAGCTTATCGTCAAATCTGACATGAATTGATTCTTCCACAATTTTGGTTTCTGTATTGTATACTCTGTAGCCTTTAGAGCGTTCTGAGTATCCTAACATAATACCTTTCTGTGCTTTGGAATCAAACTTGTTCAGATGTTCTTTAGTGTTTAAAATAAAGCAAGAACATCCAAATGGATGAAGGTATGAAATGTTTGGTTTTCTTCCTTTACACAGTTCATAGGGACTCTTTTCCAGAATAGGTTTTATGGAGATTCTATTCTGAATGTAACACGCTGTATTTACAGCTTCGACCCAAAAGTGCTTAGCCACATTAGTTTCGTTGATCATAGTTCTGGCCATCTCTTGGAGTGTCCTATTCTTCCTCTCTACAACTCCATTTTGTTGTGGAGTTCTAGGGCAGGAGAAATCATGGGATATTCCATTAGAGTCAAATAATTCCTCAAAGGATTTATTTTCGAATTCCCCACCATGATCACTTCTGACTCTGACAACTTTAGAGTCAAATTCTTTTTGCACTTTGGAGCAGAAACTAGTGAATACAGAGTGAGACTCACTCTTGTGTTTTAGGAATTTCACCCATGTCCAGCGACTGAAATCATCAACAATGACTAGTCCGTACTTCTTTCCATTGACTGATGTTGTTTTCACAGGACCAAATAAATCAATGTGAAGAAGTTCCAGAGGCTTAGAGGTAGTAACAATAGTTTTCTTTTTGAAAGAAGTTTTTGAAAATTTCCCTTTCTGACATGCTTCACATAGAGCATCTGAAGAGAACTTCAGTTTAGGTAGGCCTCTGACTAACTCGAGTTTATTTAGCTGAGATAGTTTCCTCATGCTAATGTGGCCCAAGCGTCTATGCCATACCCATTGCTCTTCGTGAACAGACATCAGACATTTCACATTTTGTTCTTTTAAATCAGAAACATAACTTTTATAAATATTATTTTTCCTCTTGCCTGTGAATAGGACAGAACCATTGTTTTGATTTATGGCTTTACATGTTTTTTGATTAAAGATCACATCATAACCGTTATCACTTAATTGACTTATGGATAACAAATTATGCATTAATCCTTCTACGTAAAGGACATCAGATATAGAGGGAAGAGTACCATTACCAATAGTTCCGGAGCCTCTGATCCTTCCTTTCTGATCTCCTCCGAAGCCTACGAATCCAGCGTCTTTAAGTTCCAGGCTTTGGAACATAGACTTTCTTCCCGTCATGTGTCGCGAGCATCCAGAGTCCAGGTACCATGACTGGTGTCTGAACTTTGCTGCATAAGATATCTGCAACATAAACAATCTTATCTTTTGGTACCCAGAGTCTCTTGGGTCCTTTCTGATTAGTTTTCCCAGAGTTTCTTACCACTTTGGGTTTTCTAGCATTTTCAAATTTTTGCTCTTGTGTGTGTGTATAGTGATATGAAAATGGAGATTTAAGTTGGTCACTAGTAGAAGTTTTATCTTCCTTAGGATCATACCCAATTCCTTTTCTATTGTTCTGACTGACTCCATAAATCATGGATGCCATTACACTCCTTCCTATCCCATTTTTCAGAAACTTTTGAAAGGCTTTTTCGTATTTATAAATTATCGTATTTGAAGTTTGTGGAGCTTGAGATAACGCTTCTTCTAGTTTTAAGCAATTTTTCTTTGCTGCATCTTTTAGTGATGTTAAAACTTTGTTTTCATCTTTGAGTTCTAGAATTGTCATCTCAAGTTTGCCACATTCTTCAAATTTTTCTTCAAGACAACCTTTTATTGCTTTAAATTTTTGTTTTAGTTTCTGATATGAGTTAAGAGTTTCAGACAAGCATGATTCTAAATCAGATCGAGAGAGTTCAGTGAATACCTCTTATGATTCAGATTCTTCATCTGAGTTGTTCCTGGATGTGGTGGCCATGAACGCCACATTGGCCTGTTCATCAGCGTCAGATTCTGATGAGTCAGATTCACTATCATCCCAGGTAGCCATTAATCCCTTCTTGGTTCTGAGGGAATTTTTCTTGAAGCTTTCTTTTCTGGAGCTGTCTTTCTTTAGCTTGGGGCATTCATTCCTGTAGTGACCTATTTCTTTACATTCATAACAAGTAACATCTTTGTTAGTTTTACCTTTTGAGGTTGATTCTGATCGATCCCCTCTGGGTCTTGGTCTTCTGAAGTTGTTGTTCCTCTTTTTCCAGAGTTGTTTAACTCTTCTGGTCAGGAGGGACAATTCTTCTTCATCATCAGAATCTTCCTGTTCAGAGTCATTCGCATCTTCTGTTTCGGCCTAGAATGCTTTGTTTCTGTCAGATTTGCGTCTTTCCGATCTGGACTTTAACGCTACAGACTTGTTCTTCTTCTGAGGCTCATCTTCCTCTAGTTCTATCTCATGGCTTCTAAGGGAACTGACAAGCTCTTCAAGACTGATGTTGTTCAGATCCTTTGACAGCTTCAGAGCAGTGACCATGGGTCTCCACTTCTTTGGCAAGCTTCTGACTATCTTTTTGACGTGGTCTGCAGTTGTGTATCCTTTGTCTAGAACTTTGAGACCTGCAATAAGAGTTTGGAATCTAGAGAACATTACCTCTATGGCTTCGTCATCCTCCATTTTGAAGGCTTCATACTTCTGGATTAGAGCTAGAGCCTTTGTTTCTTTGACCTGAGAGTTTCCTTCATGAGTCATCTTCAGAGAATCAAGTATATCTTTAGCTGTTTCCCTGTTGGTGATTTTTTCATACTCATTATAGGATATGGCATTGAGAAGTATCGTTCTGGCTTTGTGATGATTCTTGAATACGCGCTTCTGATCATCTGTCATCTTACTTCTGGGAACTTCAACTCCAGAATTAGTTACAGGAGGTGTGTATCCATCTGTGACAATGTCCCAGAGATCAGCGTCATAGCCTAGAAAGAAACTTTCAATTCTATCTTTCCAGTAATCGAATTTCTCTCCATCAAAGACAGGAGGCTTAACATTGTAACTGTCTCTTTCGTTTGTTTGGGCCATAGTTTTTCTCGTTCTGGATCTCTCTACACGGTTAAGTGTTTGATTGGAAAATCAATAACAGAGTCGAAGCTCTGATACCAATTGAAGGTGAGAAAAACAAGAAAGGGGGTTTGAATTGTTTTGGAAAATAAGCGTTTTTGCAAAAATAAAATCACACAGGATTTTATACTGGTTCGCTTATAACACAAAGCTACTCCAGTCCACCCGGCCAAGGTGATTTCGCCTTCAACAAGGACTTAATCCACTAATCTTGAAAGATTATTACAACCAACGTCTAAGAGAAGGATCTCTTAGTCCTCTCAAGTATACAGACTGCGCAGAGTCACTTGAGGAATTAAAACAATTGAGATAAAAACAGAATTTGTAATCTAGAGTGCTTCTAGGATAAAGCAAGTATTACAACAATTAGAGCAGATAAGAGGTTTCACGTTATGAGCAAAAGCTCGTGAAAGATTAGAGAGAGAGTAGAGTAATTATGTGCGTTCAGGTGTATCTCTCAATGAGGTTCGTCGTTCTTTATATATGTAGCACCTCAAATTTGCACCCTACCATTGTGTACATTCATTTCATATTAGGTCATAACATAACATAGGCCACTGCATAACATTGCATTGTCCATTTGCCCAAGTGCAAGCTCAGTTGATGAATCAGGACAAACTGATTAGGAGAATCAGTCAATCAAGCAAGCAAGTGCCATTTTCATTGAGACAAAGCCCTAGGGTTGATTTTTCAAGCTCATATGGTCCAAGGATCATTTTGAAGTGGTTTGGCCAAAGATTGGATGCTCAGAAGTCACCAGTCATTGTTCAGTCAACCAAAAGTCAATAAAAGTCAACTGTGGTCAACTGTACATTTAATCAGTGATTTGATGATTGGAATTGGTTGAATATGTCTCATTCATGTCTATATAAACTTCATTTGGCATTTCAAAGACCAAGGTTGAAGGAATTGAGCTCAGGCAGACAGTTTCCCAAAATGGCAAGTGGACCTGTAATCTCAGCTGCCCAAAATGGAAAGTTTTTCCCCTCAAAATAACTTCATCATACAAGCTTCAAATGGAATTTTGTCCAACATGAAAGTTGAAGATCTTGTTCTCACCATTCCAAAAAGTCCAAGAACTCAAAAATCCCATGTGTGGTTTGCAAAATATGGCTCAGTGAATTTCAGAAAAGACCCGTAATCAGGAGGCCATAACTACCACATGGTTTGTCCAAATTGCAAGTTCTTTATATGCACAAACTCCATTTGACATGTACTTCAAGGGTGCATCATTGGATTTTTCCAAAAAGGGCCAATGCAAAAAGTCACTTTTCAACTGGACTGTTAAATTGGATCAGGAGCAAAATCGTCCAAATGTCAAAATATTTGGAATTTTGAGATGGGACTTTTTGTAACACCTCAGGAATGGCATTTGGAGTGTGTTTGAATCCTCATTTCATGGCTAGGCTTTGTAAATTGAGATGTGGTTTGAAAAATGGAAGTGTGAAAATTGGACCTTTTTCTATCAAATGGTGAAATTGCAAAATAGGCATCCAACTGAAATGAAACTTGTTTCTACACATCACATATGGTATTTTGGACTTGTTGGAACAAAAAATTGAGCTGCTATTTGGACTGTTTTGAAGAAAGGGTGTTTTGGCCATTTGAGTGGAAAATGCAATTTGCTTAAAGTGCCAATTTGATTAATTACATTGATTAATCATGATTAAGCTAACATATATAAGCTTAATCTCTCCCTAAACATAACAGAATTCTGATTCACCAAATTTTCAGATCAAAATCACAAATCTTCTCCAAGAACCTTCAAGAATCCACAAACACAAAAATCCTCCAAACTCCTTCGAAACTTGATCAATTTGCATTCTTCTTTTTTGCATTGATCTCCTATTGGCAAGTACTCCATCTGTTTGTGCAAGAAAGCCACCATAACCGTGCCATACGCCACTGTACAATCAAGGTCCATTCATGGTGATTTCGAATTGCAAGAACTAGGAGCACGATTGAGCAAAACGGAGCTTCACATTATCCTTACACGAGCTGGTACTGTTGCTGTTTCTGGAAATCGCGCGCAAATTCCATCGAATCCACTACTGCATACCAGGTATCGTCGAAAATCGATCGTCACGGTTTGTGGAATAATTGTGTGCGTGAGAAAGGCTATAGTATGTAGGTTATCGTGCTGCTCTTAGAATCAAAAATGATCGATCGTAGGCGTAGAAATCGTGACTCGAAGTTTAGATCTAGAACCCTAAGTTCATCGATTCGCACGATTTAGGAGTTGTTAGGATGATTGGAGCGGAGATTCATGATCTATGTGTTGTAACGGTTCGAATGGTTATAGTCTCGTGCATTTTGGTTAAGATTTGTGAATTTGATGTTCTTGAGCCAATGTTAAAATTCTGGAAATTTCGTGTTGAGGAGATGATGATATTATGCGTTTGATCTGAAAACTGGTTTGAAAATTCAATTTCCAAGTTTACCGCCCCCGCGCAAAGAATTACCAAAATGCCACTGTGACTTAATTTAATTAATTTCAATTAATTCCAAAAAATTGTAAATAATACCTAACACCTTAGAAAATTCATAGAAAAATATAGAAAAATCAGAAAATTATGAAAATTATTTTGTTGACTTTGTCATTGAGTGTAGATGATTTTTGACCTATTGGTCAAAGTTGTGCATGGAATATTTTTCATTTGACCTAGGGTTTCTTCCATATGTGTATATTTTGACACCTTGTACTAATTCCATCATGAAATTCTCATATTGCAAGATAAATGGCTGAAAATTTTTGTGTTGATTGTTGACTAGATGATGCTTATTTCCATATAAATTTCTTGAGTTTTTGATACCTGGCCATGGAGTTATGAATTTTTGAACTCAGGTGTGACAATTTGTGTCACACCTCATGATGCCAACTTGTTGGATTTTTTAGCATGACCTATCCTTGTTAGAATTGATTGAAATTTGGCATGGATGCTCATTAACATGTTAGGATCCTTTGTGAATTTTTGTGGAATTGTTCATTGTGTTTTCTAATTGATCATGATTTTTCATTTCTGATGATTGAATTTGCAAGCTTGTGTGACATAGGTTGGTAGATTCGTTGTGAAATGCTCATATGGTACTGTATGATCATGAAATTTGATATGCTTGTAGAAGACACATGTTAGGACCTCCCTGTTTTGGTCTCATCCATTTCTTTTTTGTTTTCATTGAGTTATGAATTTTTGAAGTGGAAGCATGTGTTGAGGTTGTGATTTGGAGCCTATACTTGTGCCTGTTTTTGTTGATTTTTATTGACATGGTTCCATTTGCCCAATTAAGCTGAAATTTGGTGTGCCATAACTGGATTAGGTCCTGTTTAGATGTAAATTGTTTGAGAATTTTTGGGATTGTGTTGATGTGGATTTGAATGCAATAATTCTGTTTGTAGGCTTAGGGCTTCCTTTGAACTAATTTGCCTTATTTTGTGCATAGAATGAGCATGATGAATGATATGACCATGAAATTTGGTAGAATAGTTCCTGACATGTGTAGCTTTCATTTGGCTTTGGTCCTACTAATTTCCCATGTAATGTCACTGTTTACCATTTGATTGAAGTTAATGTATATTTTGTAGCTTCATTTGATTGTGTTTTTGCATGCTTAGACATGTTGAATTAATTCCCATAGTTCCATTAGTCCAAATGGCTTAAAAATTGACATGTAGCTTGTTGAATGTCCTCTGTTTAGGATATAATTTTTGTGGAATTTTCCATGCTGTTTTGGTATTTTTTGTGATGTGATCTTGCTGATTGCTCATATGTGGTTTAACATTGTTCACTTTGCCTTACATTGTGTGTAGAATAAAATGTGTACATAGTTTGGATATGGGACCAATTGGGATCCCTTTGTAATTGAAATAGCTTGACTTTGATCATTAATTGGTTGCTGTTTTAAGATTTTTTCATCTTTTTGACCCTAGGCTAGTCCTAGTGGTCATGTTACTTACATTTGAATGTGATTGTGGCTTTTCAGGTTAAGGAGTTAAGGCTTAAGGATATTGTTTCACATTTGGGATGTTTTGCTTGATACTTGTAAACTAATGTGGCTGTTTTGTAGGATGCATAGCATTTGAGCTTTGAGCCTTGCGCCTTGCGCATTGTTGTTTGATTGTACATTATTGATTCTTATTGTTGTTGTCTGATTATGAATGGGATGCTGATTCTGTTTGACTTTTGTACAGGTACACTTAGTTGCTCAGTTCTCTTAAGAACTTGCTTTGCATTGCTTTGCTTATAAGCAATTGGCATTGAGGTATAGAACCTTCTTCTTCATGTAGTCTGGAGACCCGGCTGTTACCGGGCCGGGCAAAACTGTCTGAAGTCCTCCTTAAGAGGCAATGCTTGTGTATGTTTATATTTGTCCCAAGCAGGAAAAGTCCTCATTTGAGGCAATTGGTGGAAGGTAGGGATAAGCAATCTATCCCCCACTATTCAGTGAGTCTTCTCCTTGCTCCCATTACATGGTTGTAGCATTGAGATCCAAGCCCAAGATCTTGTACATTGTACAGTCGAGTCTATGTCCTGAGCGTAGAAGGGTCCCCCCATTCTGGACCCACGCTCCCTTGTCTGATGCTCTCTCTGACTTGAGATAGAAGCAATGAGGCACACCCCTCATCACCTTTCATCTAGCTTCACCTTAGCCCCTCAATGGCAAGGTTAAGAGCTAACCTGACCCCGATACAGAGGCTTGTTTGTTGAGGTTGATATGACCCCTCGACTAAAGCCTAGCCCTGATGTTTGAGCCCCGTGTTGGTGTGTTTATTTCATGCTGTATATGTTTGTGTGGTGTGATTGTATCCCCTAGGTTTGCTAGACTCCGCGTAGTCTCGTTTGCATGTCAATTAAGGTAGCACGGTTCCTTCGTATAGGACTTCCTTTCTTGCTTGAGCTTTCCTAAAACACAAACAAACATTATCCCCTCGTAAGGATACGTCCACTCCTTCTACTACAGGTGAGTAAGTCTCCAAAGGTCGAGCATCCGGTAGATTGCATAGTGACGTCGTCCACTTAAAAAACACAAACCAACAGGAATAGTTTAGCCGAACTACGGCAACTCTGATTCTCATGTTCAGATGAGATACGTAGGCACGAGATGCGATGTCTTGTCGAGTTTGACTAACAACTAACACTAATTCTCTTCTCTCGCCCTCGTTGCGATTGAGACATTATTTTCTCTCGCCCTCGCTGCGATTGAGACCTCCCCTTTCTCTTGCCCTAGTTGCAATCGAGACCCTTCTTCTTCCTGTGTCTTGTTGTGTGCTTGGAAGCTGATGTAAGTCCATCGAGTGGCGTTCGGGTTCCAGTGTGTGTTTTGGTTCGGATGCTGATGTAAGCCCAGTGATTGTCATTCAGGCTCCTCGTTTGCCTCCTTGTGTGTGTTTTTGGTTCGGATGCTGATGTAAGCCCAGTGATTGGCATTCGGGCTCCACGTTTGCCCTTGCCTGTGTTTGTTTGTGTGCGTGTTAGCCGAGCTACGAATGCTCTGATTCTCCTTCGTCCAAAGGAGATACGTATGCATAGGATGCGACATCCTAGCGAGCATGTGTCGTTTCCCTAGTCCGAACTACTTAGACTCTGATGTCTATGCCTGATAGACTAAGTAGGCCCAGGATACGATATCCTGCCGAGTCTGTCTTGTTTGTTTCTTGTGTCTCTTCCAGCCAGTGTGTGTTCATGAGCAGTGTTTTAGCAACCATTTTCCCTTCCTATTGTGCGTGGATCCCGTCGAGTACGACGGATGCGTAGGGGTGCTAATACCTTCCCTTCGCATAACCGACTCCCGATCCCATTCTCTTTGGTCGCGAGACCACGCTTTTCCCAGGTTTACTCTGAGCGTTTCCTTTCCCTCTTTTGGGATAAATAACGCACGGTGGCGGCTCTGTTGTTCTTGTTTTCCCGCCGGTTTTTCGCGTAATGCGACAATATAGAGGTGAAAAACAATCGTTGGTAGTAATGGCAGATATTTAGTCTTGATGAGAGTTTAATGCCATAACTTCGTTGTTTCTTGCCAGAACAAGTTTGTCTCCTTGAATAACTTCTTTCCAAATATAGTTTCTTTCCATTTGAAGTTGAAGTTGCCGTTACTCTTTCTGGATAAGGAAATGCATTATCAGAGTCTGCGTTACTCTCTTAATCTGAGATCTTGAGATATGGCTTCAGAGCTTCTGATAGTTCTGATCCCTTAGAATTCTGATGTTGTCTTCAGATGACGTTGAGAACTTTTGGAATTCTAATATACCGTTGCTCAGAGTCAGAGCTTCTAGAGCGCGCTTCTTCTTCAGATGCTTCTGATATTCTGATAATTTGTATCTGATTTGATTCTGTATCTGATGACGTGATCAGATTCCTTTCTTCTTGTTTAGAGTCCTGCACACTTTAGAACTTTTCGTTAGAGTGCCATTTTTGGTTTCATCCTTTGTTATCATCAAAATCTTGGAATCTGTTGTAGAACTATTTTTGTTCTTACAACACCTGATTTCATTTTGAAAAATAGTTAAAATTTCATCTGTGTAACCGGTTAACAACATAGTGTAACAGGTTACACCTGATGCAGAAGTGAAAAATTCCTTTAAAATAATTGAGATGCAAAACCATTTGATATCAAAAATTATTTTATGCATCATGATTATTTGTTAAAGATGTTACTGAGCATTATGGTAAACACATGAACAAATTGCAACTTGCACCTCAATGAAGTGATCAATCTTCCAAGCTCCAAGGATATTTTGACATTGTTGATTGAGACATAATTCTTGTTACCATAGAACTTTGCACATGAAATGTTTTATAATTATTTGAAAGTGCACATGATCTTTGTGAAAATATCTGCCAATTGGTTATGTGTATCCATGAATGTCGCTTCAATATCACCCTTAAGCACATGATCTCGTCAGAAATGATGTTGAATGTCTATATGTTTGGTCCTTGAGTGCATGGCTAGATTTTTTGTTATGTTGATTGCACTTGTATTATCACATTTCAACCGAATGCATCCAAGGTTCACGCCATAGTCGCAAAGTTGTTGTTTTAACCAAAGGATTTGTTCACAATAACTTCTTGCAGCAGTATATTTTGCATCAGTTGTACTAAGAGCCACACATGCTTTCTTTTTGGAGGACCACGATACGAGAGTGTTTCCTAGGATATGACATATGTCGCTTGTGCTTTTCCGGTCTATTTTACAATCTGTATAATCTGAGTCAGAATAACCAATTAAATCCCATACACTACCTTTAGGATACCATAAGCCAACGTTTGTTATTCCTTTGAGGTACTCCATGATTCTCTTCACATAGGCAAGATGTGATTCCTTCGGATTTGCTTGAAACCACGCACAAAGACAAATATTAAACATTATGTCTGAACAACTTACCATCAAATATAATAATGAACCAATCATATCTCGATATTTAGTGAGGTCATGTCTGAGTTTCTGGTGTGACATCCTTGTCTGACATTTCTCACAAACTTTTCTTTCATCAATCTTCAATTTGGGAGTTCTTCTAGCAGATATAATCATCTCTTTAAGATGCAGATGGCTCAAACATTTATGCCATGTCTTCACTTCTTCTTCTTTGACTAAGGTACACTTTGAGGAATAACCAATTTGAGAGCTCCATATGTAACCGTTGTCTATGGTCCTGACTCCTTTCATGATCACTTCACTTTCTTTGTTAGTAATCAGACATTCAGTCTTAGTGAAGTTAACATTTAGACCTTGGTCAGATAGTTGACTGATGCTTATTAGATTTGAAGTCAAGCCCTTAACAAGTAGGACATTGTCAAGGTCAGGAATTCTTGGGCAATCAAGCTTACCAATCCCATTGATCTCACCCTTTGCTCCATCACCAAAGGTTACATAACTCATGGCATGAGGATGAGGGCCAGTTAGCAGGTCTTTGTTTCCAGTCATATGTCTGGAGCACCCACTGTCAAAATACCAATCTTCTTTGGCTGAAACTCTGAAGGAAGTGTGAGCTATTAGACTTGTAACATTAGTCTTAGGAACCCATTGCTTCTGGTTGACAAGCCTGTGATGTTTGGGTCTTGGTTGATAGTGAGTCTGATGATGAGCAGGGCTAGGATAACCATACAACTTATAGCAGAAGGGCTTCAGGTGGCCAAATTTTCCACAGTAGTGGCATCTCCATCTTTGGTGTTTCCCTTTCTGCTGTCTTCCCTTCTGATGTTGTGACATATGATGCGACATCTCAGGTTTGCTTTTAATATGGCTGCACTTAGGTTTGGATTTAGGTTTGCAACCAGTGTAATTGCACTCAGGCTTAGATTCATTATACCCAATTCCAGATTTGTCTCCTGTTATTTGTCCAGTTTGGAGAATCTTGTCTAAGGAGTCAGATCCATTATTTAACATTCTTACATACTTGGTCATCTCTTCTAGTTTAGAATTCAAGAACATAGCTTCAGTTTTTAACTTGGAGATGGTTTCCACATGTTCTGCCTTCTCATTCTCCAGCTGTGTTATCACTTTCTTCTGGCTGTCAACTTGTTGACTCTCATATAGTTTGACACTCAGTAACACAACTTCAGTTTTTAACTTAGAGATGGTTTCCAAGTGTTCTACCTTTTCGTTCTCCAGCTGTGCTATCACTTTCTTCTGGCATTCAACTTGTCTACAAAGTTTTGCACTTTTGTGACACAACACTCTGTAGGTAGTGGCCAACTCTTCAAAGGTTACTTCATCATCACTTGAGTCTTCATCAGAACCCCATCTTCCAGTCAAGGCAGTCACAAGATTTACAGACTCTTCTGTTTCACTTTCATCTAACCAAGTGGCAGCAAGACTCCTCTTCTGTTTCTTGAGGTAGGTCCCACATTCAGTTCTAATGTGTCAATACCCATCACATTCATGGCACTAGACTCCTTTTTCTTCTTTGGGCTTTTCATCTGACCTTGTTCTTCTTCCAATATTATTGGATTTACTGATGTTAGATGCGATGTTCTTGACATTAGCCTTAGATCTTACATCCTTCTTTTTCACAAGCTTGTTGAACTGTCTTCCCAACATTGCTACATCATCTGCCAGATCTTTACAATATCTGGACCACCTTCCTCCCTTTCCTCCTTAGTGTTTGACTTGAATGCTATGCTTTTGACTTTTTTTTCAGATCCATCACACATTCCCATCTCAAATTTTTGAAGGGATCCAATTAGCTCATCAACTCTCATACTGAAAATGTCTTGAGACTCTTCTATGGCTGTCACTTTCATGGCAAATCTCTTAGGGAGTGACCTGAGTATTTTCCTCACTAATTTTTCATCTAACATCTTCTCACCCAGGACTCCTGAGGCATTAGCAATTTCAAGGATATTCATATGAAATTCATGAATATTTTCATCTTCTTTCATCCTTAAATTTTCAAACTTGGTAGTGAGCAGTTGCAGTCTAGACATCTTCACTCTAGAGGTGCCTTCATGAGTGGTTTTGAGAATGTCCCAAACATCTTTAGCCACTTCACAATTGTTTACCAATCTGAAGATATACTTATCTACACCATTGTATTCTGATGCTTTGATATATCTATTGCTTTTGTTATGCATTTGCGTTTTATGATAGATGATGAACAATGCTCTTGTTCATATTATAGCACGTTTAGAAATGACGAACAGTGCTCTTGTTCATGTTAGAGCACACATTTTTCTTCCTGAAGTTTGAATTAGTTTGTGCTTGCATTTGCATTGATGTATATGTGCCTTAAGACTTTCTTTTGTTCTATTTTATTATTATTTTTATTATTTACTTTAACTAGTAAGATATTTTTATTATCTGAATTTTTTTTATTGATGTAAGTAAAAAAATATTGTTGTTTTTGGGCTTGTCTCTAACACTTGGTTTAAGCCCATGTAGCTCTTTCTTATTACATTGTATGGTGGATTATATTGTTTTTTATGTTTATTTTAAACTGTATTTTTATTTCGATTGTGATGATCATCGTTAAGGGTTAGAATTTTATTGGAGTTTTCTTGGTTTGCGTGCGGTATTTTCAAGTTGGTTGTTGTTATATTTCGATTCAATTTCGTATACGCTTCTGTTGGTTTAGCATAGCGGTAATCCGAACTTTTTACCAATTAGTGCTTCGACATGCAACTTGTTTTTTCACAATGTTATATTTTAATTTTATTTGCGATGAGCGCATTGTGTGTTAGAAATTTGTAATTCAATTTGTGTTGAGATATAACGATCCAACTTCGTTACGTTTAAATCGAACTTAAATCCTACTTTTGGTAGCTTTATACATCTTCGCATTACACGACATTGATTCACGTCTTCGCGTCATGATTTTGATATGTGCACATTTCATTTTACTTTACTCTTTTGATTTAATTACAATGAATGTGTGTTGTAAATATTATGTATGCGCTTGTATCATTTTGCGTGCTTTGTACATTTTCGATTCGATTTACTTTGTGCCTTTAAGTTACACCTTGTACTAGAGTTCACATCATCATGCTAGAATTTGCACCAATTGTGATGCAATTTGCAACCTTTTGTCACTATTTTCACTTTCATTTATTCTTCAATCATCTTTTACCATCTATTCAAATATCTTCAAACCATTTTCAAAACTAAGTCAAAACAATATTAACCATTTCACAAATCGTTTTTTATAGTAACACGACAAACCCTCGATCAACATCGAGTTTTTCTTCTCTGTTTATCCGAAGTGTGTAAAACTTGTTCTTGATAAAAACCAGTTGAAAAGGGAATGAGGCTTTTACACTTTCCTGCTCCTCAAATGATTGAATGATTGGCTTACGATATATTGCTCGATCTCTCGTCATCCGAATAAAATATTTTAATCAAACTTGAATGAAAAGGGAATGAGAGGTTTACACTTTCCTGCTCCTTGAATAATCCAATGATTGGCTTATGTCATATTGTTCGATTATTTGTCTTCAGCTAATAATAATTTTCTCAATTAAAATTGGGCGAAAAGGGAATGGAAGGTTTACACTTTCTTGCTCCTCGAGTAATCGAATGGCTGTTATCTGGAAGGTTCTTTAGGGTCTGAGACCTTTACTAAATTGCATGTCACACCGTCGTGACTGTCTTGGATTTTCTAGGCTTCTTCTGATCGGCCCAAAACATTTTTTAAAAACAAAAAACACTAGGATTTATTCATCCAATAAGTTTCTATTGGGCTTTTGCACTATATCTATATAGGTGAGGTTTTACTTTATTATGGTTGTTGTCTACCTCTCTCACGAGGACAACACTTACTCTTATACTAAGACTACAAGGTATTTGAATAACATCTCTCCAGTCATGGAATTTGGTGAGACGAGCTTCAAAGCTCGTAATCTAGTGTCCATTTGAATTGTACTAATGTAAATATATTAAAAAATAAATGATCTTTAAAAATTAAAGAAAAATATTTTTTATTCATAAATTTGTTATCATATATTATTTTTATTTAAAAATTAACTTTTTTTTAATTTAATTTGATTCGTTTCAAATATATTTTTTTAAAAATTGTTGATTTATAAATATCAACGACTTCCTTACATTAATACGTAAATATATATAAACCTTATCGTCAAGAATTGAACTTCAAATCAACCATTAACACTTATTTAATTCAACTATCTATTATCATATCATTTGAGCTATTCCGTTCACCTAATTTCAAATATACTTACATATGTGCTCATGCACACACTTATTTAATATAAGAGAGAAATAAATTAAATATTCAAATATATATATATATATATATATATATATATATATATATATATATATATATATATATATATATATATATATATATATATATATATATATAATTCCAATAATGCAGAGTTTCTGCACTATTTATATTATAAATTTCAATGAAAATTATTATAGGTTATTAATTTGGTTTTAATAAAATAATAATAATGTTATAGTATTATCCTTTGGTTTAATATTTATTTCTAAATTTATAAATAAAATATTTAATTATAAATAAAATAATAGTAATGTATAAATGTTACTAATAGTTATCTAAATATTATTTGATTGATAAATTAAAGTTTGAGATTAAAGTTAAAAATATACATCTAAACAAAATATTTGAAAATATAACTGTTTTATTTTTTTAAGGCAATAAAGGTGTCATATAATATAATAGTGTGAATTAGATTTTTTGTTGTTGAAGGTAATATAAAAATAATTGAAATTAGGACCATGTTTTCCATAAAGTAAGGAACATCTTCAAAAAGTAAGAACAAATTTCGTAATTAATTTTTTCTTCTTTTGAGTAAATATTTCTAAAGGAATTTTTTATGGTGAAAAAATTGCAATTGGTTTTTTTTCTATAATTTCATAAAATTGTTTGGGAGGATCTTTAGCAAACAAAGAGAGTTTTTAATAAAGATTTAAATTTAAAAGACAAAATTCTAACTGAATTATTAGTTTGTTTCTTCCCTTATCCAATCTCTTTAGATACATATCTAATATTTAATACTTAATTAAATAGAAAAATATTTATTCTATTAGTATCGAAATAATATAAGAATTTAAATAATGAAACCTAACTTTTGCCATATATATATAAGTACGGTTTTTACCAAGTAAATCAAAACAAGATTTTCTTAAACAATAAATCTAAGTAAGATATAAAAATTTAAATGATTAGATCGTTAAATCAAATCAATGTTATAGATATAAAAACTCAAGCTCTAGCCTTATATATAGAAACAATTCATATCAAATAGATTGAACCAAAATCTTAAACCCAAAAGAACTTGTAGCTTATATTCTACTTTCTTCTAAATAGTTTGTCCAAAAACACTTCATCTTCATCACTAGTTTGTCATGGAAACCTTCTTCAACTTTGAAGCGTATTTACCTAGCGAAAGAATTGAATCTTCACATAACATTCATGTTTTTAGAAAATGTTTTTGCATTGATTTTGAGTTCAGCCACACAATTGTACCTTCTCAATCCAATGCCACAACCTTTATGCCCGATTTTACAACTACAATAAAAAAAGTTGTAGCGATTCCTATTGAAATTCTGTGTAATGGTTTGGAAGGAGATCATAATGGTGTTTTATACGCCGAATTTTCTTTTGTACCAGATGATTTATTATATACGGTTCTACCAAATCTTGAAGAATTTGCTAGACAAATAGTTGCACACAACTATGAAAATCGTGATATATTAGAGTTGAATGTGCGTCTTTCTGCCATAACATCAATTGAAGAGGAGGAAGAAGATTTTAGAAATCAAGATGATTATGGTCAAGCCCAACAAGTTGTTGATTTGATGGAGAAATTAGAAAATTGTTATCCTTTTTCTGACTCAACCGAACAATGTCCTATTTGTTTGGAGGAGTTTTGCATTAAATCAGATTTAGCTCGTACCAAATGCTCACATGTTTTTCATAAAAATTGTATTGGCTCATGGATTCAACAATGCATCAATCGCTCATCAACTTACACTTGTCCATTGTGTCGAGGTCTTCTATAAACATTTATGGAAATAGTTGTTATAATCTTTGTACTTTTGTTTCTTAAAATATTTTGATCTTTAATTATAATTAATTTTAGAGTTAAAGATATTTGTATCCCTTATTTGGACGAGTTTTAGTTTTTTTCTTTAATTATTGTATTTTTACTGTTATAATATAATAATTTAAATTTTTATTATGTGACTATCCAATAATAAAATAATTATTAAAAAAAATGTTATTCTAATCATTAGAGTGACATTTGTCTTTGTACTAATGCAATTTGAAAGAGTTGTGGTTTATTTTTCTGCCACATCATTTAATATATATTATAATAAAAAGTAGATTATAAAAAAATTAAAGAGAAGAAAATAAATCTTAGGGTAAAATTTCTTTTAACCCTTAACTTTATAAGAAAAGTGTTTGTGAATTTGATTTTATGCTTTCAATTTGTATAAAAAGATGAATGTGATAGTTACTCATTTTTTTTTATTTTAAACAAGATTGTAACCATGCTTGCACGGATGAATTTAATAAATTAAAGAGTTAAATGTAGTTTTAATTCTACTATTTTAATTTTTAATTGTTTTTTTAAAATTAATTTCTCTATTTTAATTTTTATAACTTTTTAATTTTCTTTAAACAAAATCTTTTTTTTCTTCATATTTCTTCTTTTGATTGCCCCCCTCACTATTATATAGTTAACAATTAAACTTGTGATGCGGAGTTGACATGGCAGAGCCTATATATCACTACGACAAAAACCTTTTTCAATGTCATATATTTAAAAAGTTAAAATTACTTTTATAATATTATATAATAACAATAATATAAATTATTAAATTAAAAAAATTACAATTAATTAATGTTGTAAATTAATTATTTAGATGAATAAATTATTTTATTAATATATAAAATAAAATTTAATAATATTAGGATGTATTTCTTTGTAAAATAAGAATTATTGGACATAGCAGTACTAGACACTACAAAATAGTACAAGACAATTTTTTATATTATACTGTGTTTGATGATCGATATACCGGACAACTTTTATCTATTTTGCTTAATATATCTTTGTACCAAATAATAGAATTTTTACTATAATATTTTTATTGATATACAAATATTGATTTTCATGAAATAAAATACTAAACAGTGAGAAGAAGAAAAATAACGAAGAGAGAATTTCTTTTTACTTTACATCAGACAAAACAATATAATTTTATTATAATATTTTTTATTAATAAATAAAATATTAATATTATATTTATAATCAAAATATTAAATAGAGAGATATTAAAAATTGTATTTCAATATTTTTTGATAATTTGTGTTTGGGACAAAAAGTTGTCCCGTGATTTATAGTGAGCAAATTTTTTTTATGTTTTTGTCATCTTCTTTGTCATATATTTTGTCATGTCCTATAATAAGTTTTTGCATCAGACAAAATATAAAAGAAGTTCTCATGTCCAATCAAATGCACCATTAATGATAAGTAGTTAATTAATCATTTATTCATTCAATATTTAATATTTTCAAATTATATTAATTTATAAAACAATATTAATATATAAAAAAAAATAATTGAATTATTGAATATTGAATATTCTTCTCCCAAAATATATTGTGTCTCTTTAATCACTATATCACCATCTCAGACACATTCATACCTTCGCCGCCTTTCTAACAATCACGTTCATCCCTATTACATTCATCTCCTTCATCATTACAACCATTCGCCAACTCAAAAACCAAATTTTCCCCAATGACCATACTCAATCAAGAACAACAAATTTTTGTGCTTCACGCTCATAACCTAACACTTTTCATTTGTTAGAAATAATTCATTTTCAGTATTAGTAGTATTTGCTTTGTTAAGTTTAGCCTTTCTAGTGTAGATTAGTAAATTGTCTATGTGGCATTATAATTTGTGTATATATAGTACTGTAGTTGTCAACAGTTGTATTCACTAAGTATTGTAGTGCCGTGTGTGTAACCGTTTTAGCATAGTAGTGAAAGTTTATTATTCTCTCTTCTCTCATCTTCATCTTCTTTATTTTGTGCACCAATAATTGGTATCTAGAGCTCCGGTTCAGATCCACAGGGAAACACGAGGAAATACGACTGAACGGTGAGGCGTTGTGTGATTGATTTCGTTTCTTGAGTTAACGTTAAAAATTTGATTGGAATTGTAACAGAATCACATTTCTTGATTCTTCAAGATTGGGAAACACTAGTGTTTTGTGAGATCTGAATTTTGCACAAGGTTGAAGATGAACAGAGACGGTAATCTGGGTATCAAGCTTCTAGTGTTCGATGGTTAGAACCGAAACCGTTGGATGATTCAAATGTGTGTGTTGTTTGACGCTCAATATGTTCTTAATCTCGTCAATGACTGTTACATTCTGGTTGCACTTCTGATAAATGCAGCATATACGCAAAGAAATGCTCAGCGTGATTTGAGGAAGATGGATCATAAGGTGTTGTTCTACATCCATCAGTGTGTGGATGTGAACGTGTTTGAGAAAATAGTTGATTTAACAACGATGAAGGTTGTGTGGGACATACTGGTACGGTGCTACGGTGGTGATGCATCAGTGAAGAAGGTAAAGATTTAGTATTTACATAAGCAGTATGAAAATCCCAGTATTAAGAACAATGAGAAGGTACCTAACTACATCTCTAGAGTGATTATGATCACAAATGGGATGAAATCGCGTGGAGAAACATTCTCTGAAGATAGTATCATTGAGAAGGTACTTAGATCTCTTACTCCTCGGTTTGATTACATTATTGTAGCAATTGAACATTCTAAGGATCTGAGCATCATGAGAATAGAAGAGCTGCAAATCAGTCTAGAGGTGCAAGAGTTGCATCTGACTAAAAGAACCTCTGAGAGAGAGGTAGGGCATGCTCTGAAAGCTTCTTTTGTCAAGAAGGACCAGAATTAGTCTTTGTTATAGGCCAAGAAAATACATGGTAGTCTTTGCGAATGACTGTTAGTCAAACAAGGAAAGGGAGTCAGAAGAAGAAAACATAGCTAGAGGAGATTATGATGATGAACCTGTGTTATTGATGGCTTATAAATCTGATGATGATGAACCTGTGTGATTGACGTTTTCTGATTTTGAAGGAG
The DNA here is from genome assembly GCF_024323335.1 of Lathyrus oleraceus. Lineage (NCBI taxonomy): Eukaryota > Viridiplantae > Streptophyta > Magnoliopsida > Fabales > Fabaceae > Lathyrus > Lathyrus oleraceus. The sequence continues at coordinate 38,406 of NW_026112645.1, read as the reverse complement.
ACTCTGAATATGAGTCAGAGTCAGAAGATGACTCTGAATCTGAAGTCGAGTCTGATTTTGAATATGAGTCAGAATATGAAGGTTCTGAAGAAGAGTTAGAATATGAGGGTTCTAAAGATGAGTCAGAGTTAGAAGATGACTCTAAAGATAAAGATGAGTCAGACTCTGAAAGTGACTATGAAGATGAAGAAGACTCTGAAGGCGAGTCTGATTCTGAAGGTGAATCTGATTTTGATCCAGATTCTGATGATGATCCAGAATCTGGAGGTAATCAAATCTTTGAAGGTGGAGCTTCTGAAGGTGGAGCCTTTGAAGGTGGTCCAACTTCTGAGGGCGGTCAAGCATCCGATAATGTTCTAGAATCAGAAAGGGATTCTAAACAAGTTTAGAGATCATAAAGAATCATAAACATCCCAAGAAAGTTTGTAGAGTTTGATATGTTGCAAGATACTGAAATAGACTCTGAAGGAGAAGTCATCCAGTGTGCCATGTTAGTAGACTTTGAACCACTCAGTGTTGAAGAAATGCTCAATAAGAAAGTGTGGTTGAAGGCCATGAAAAATGAACTTGAGCTTCTAAAAAGATTTGACCTGCTAAATTGTAAGGTTGTTGTCACACCGTAAAAAAAATCACAAATTGGATTCTGATTCTAAAGGTGATGATGTAGATGCCACAACTTTTAAGCAGTTGGTTGACTCTCTGAGGTATTTGTGCAACACCAAACCTGACATTTACTATATAGTTAGAATGGTTAGTTGGTTTATGAGTAAACCGAAGTGGTCTCATTACCAAGTTGTTGTCAGGATTTTGAGGTATATTAAGGGGACTCTGAAGTATGAAGTTTTGTTCTCTTCTGGTGAAAAAGTTAAGTCAAAACCGATGTATTACTCGGACTCTGATTGATGTGGAGACGGAGTTGACAGAAGAATTACTTCTGGATATTTGTTTAAGTATCTGGGAATTCCTATTGCTTGGTATTCCAAGAAGCAGTCAGTTGGTGCTTTGTCAACCTATGAAGCATAAGATATTGTAGGTGTCGTGGTTGCATGTCAAGCTATTTGGCTTTTGAATTTACTGCAGGATATGAAGATCAAGGTAAACAAGCCTCTGAAGTTGATGATTGATAATAAGTCTGCAATCAATCTTTCTAAGAAACCAGTGTTGCATGGGAGAAGCAAGCATTTTGAGACTAAGTATCATTTTCTGAGAAGTCAAGTTCATAATGGAGTGCTAGAAATTATGCATTATAGCACCCAGAAGCAGCTGGCAGATGTTCTGACGAAAGCGATCAAGACTAATCAGTTTTTCCACTTGAGGAATGGAATTGTTGTTGTTAATTTTGATTAGCTGAATATGAATTAAGGGATGGTGTTAGAAGTAATTCATCTTCAGCATTATTAGTATTTGTTTTGTTAAGCTTAACCTAGCTAGTGTAGGTTAGCATGTTGTTTATGTGGCATTATTATTTGTGTGTATATAGTACTGTAGCTGTCAACAATTGTATCCTCTGAGTATTATAGTGCAGTATGTGTGCAACCATTTTGCTGTAACCGTTTTAGCAGAGTAGTGGAAGTTTGTTATTCTCTCTTTTCTCTTTTCTTTCATCTTCATCTTCTTCATCTTGTGCACCAACATTATTCACCCAGCAACACAATACCAGAAATTCAGAAACCATATGCATTCTTCCTCAACCAAGAATCCTAAACCTCCTTGATCTCACCTTTTAAATACCAAAACCTAGTGACAAATTGTGAGTGCCTGTGATGAATCTGAATGAACATGGGTAAATGTTACTAAAACAATTACCATTAGATTTAAAGAGATTATAAGAACGAGCCTCAAAGAGATTCATCTTGCTGACATATAAATTTCTAGATTCGAGATTCATATGAAAACAAGAAACCCCTTGCTAACACAAATGACCCTTATTTATTTCCTGACTCAATAATCAAACTAAAAGAGAAAAAGGAGTGACAAGAGAATGAGATTTTTATGATTGTGATATATTGAAGGAGCTAGAAGTTTTTCTTTAATAAAAAAAATCAAAAAATAAAGTGAAATTCAATCCGAAGGGGCAACGAAAGTTAGAGCATCTGTAATGGATTCAAACTATTTTTGAGTTTTTTGTGGGATTCATTAAACCACATCATCTCGAAGTAACTCATCTAATTTTCCTTCTAATGGTGCAACTTTAAAAAACTCATATTGGATCCCACAATTTTATCTCATATATTAAAATTTAATTTATACTAAATTTTATTTTAACTTAAAATATTAATTTAAATTATTTAAATCAATATTAGTGCGAAATAAAATAATTAAACAAATCTAATTAAATTTAAACTATAATAATAACTAAAGTAAAAGATCATTATTAAATTGTTAAAGTAAAATTAACATTTATAAAAAAAAAATCATTTATAAAATTATTAATATAAAATAAAATAAATATGTAAATCATTTATAAGGAAATAAATTGTTAAAAGAAAAACATTGAAAAAAAGCAGCATAATATTGTTAGTTTTAATATTAATTTATTACTTGTGTTAACTTAAACAAGGTTGCTTCAGAATGCAACGCTTGACCACTGTGATCAACTCCAATGATTCTTAAAGAAAAACCAATCAAATTGTGGATTTTTTTTCATTCCTATTAGAAAGGACTAATTAATATAAAATTAGGGATACAAAATAAAGTGCAACCCTGTAGGTTAGATTAACAATGTTATTTTCCAAGGGAGGGTTCGAACCCCTTTAATTCCAAACTTTTGTTTTATACATTAATATTAGTAACTCCTCTAAACTTTCAATAATTAATTTATTACTTAACATTTGTTAAAAAATATAATTCAAAATAATTTAATTATTATTTGAAAACATAAATAATTTTAAAATTAATCATAGATTTTTATTTTTTAAAATTTAATAATTTATATTATTATTAAATAATATTATAAAATTAATTTTTACTTTTTAATATATAACATGGCAAAGTTGTATGACATGGTGCCACATAAAATCTACATCACAAATTCAAGTGTCATCTATACAAAAGTGGAGGGGTATCAAAATATCAAAAAATATAAAAAAAGTGGATCAAAAAGTTGGTTGTTTTTAAAGGGGACTTGAAACTTATAAAAATCAAAATACGATTATATTTAAGCCTAAACTAAAAAGAGTTGAAAGAAAGTATAATCACTATAAAAAAATCTCTGATTTACCACATGAAAAACACGTCACAACACAATATATCACATTGCAACATTCAAATTAGCGACGTGAACGAATATGTCTCAGGAACGCTAGTGGCAACTCATTTGCCACATGAAAAATATGTCGCAACTTTGTCATGTGGTATTCACGTCGCAAAACTTTATCATGTGATAATCACGTCATTAATTTTTACATAGGGTGCAACATTGTCCAACTACGTGTCAGAGTGCAGAGATATGTGCAGGAAGTAGGGATGCGGTATGGAGTGACTTGCGATGTGAATAACATGTCGCAAAGTTGAATACATGTCATAATTTTGCCATGTGATTTCTATTTCACAATTTTGATTTTTTTAATAAAAAAATATTTTTATAAAATAATTAATAATTATATTTCAAAAAGTAATTAATAAAATAAAATTATATTTTTATTTCAAAAAATAATTCTAAATATGAAAATTTTATAAAAATTCAATTAAAATTTATTAACAAAATACAAAAATTAAAAAGTGGAATAACAATATAAATACTCAACAAATATAAGAAAATCAATCATCGACATCAATCTCATCTTCTTCTTCATCCTTCTCATTTACCGCTCCTTGACCATCAACTATTCTAAATTTGTCATTTCTATCAAATCATTGATTTTTATGCACTGTACCATATGTTTGGTTCCTTTGTGAGAACGTTGTAACACCTCAAAATTTGCCATCCTCTTCTTGAGACTAGTTTGACACATTGCATTTCATATTTTAGAGCATTAGGCATTGCATTTTTGCATCTCATATGAAAATAAGAAGGTCATCCTCCAAAGTCTTTTCAAAAGATGGAGAAGTTACATGATTCAAGCCTGAGGGTCTCTATGAATTGATTATCAACCATCCGAGGGTTTGCATTTCATTAGGGTTTCTTGATTCTTCAAAGGTCTTGTGCATCATCTTATCTGCAAGGATATATCACCATCATCAGGGTTCTATCATCATCAAGACATTTCAAGGTCATCTGAGGACCAAAAGTCAACTGTGCAGTCAACTGAGGGCTATGAGGTGGGGAAATGAGTTGAGACACCTCAATCATGTTCAAATGGGGTCCATTCATCATTTTAAACATCTATCTTGAAGATTCAAAGGTCATGGCAAAGGTTACTAAAAATGGAAAGTGACTTATAATTCAAAGTTTCCAAATTTGGCAAGTTTTTGGTCCACTTTCAACTTGACTTTGCAATATCAAAGATGTTTCAAATGGATTTTTGGTGAACATGAAAGTTGTAGCTCTTTGTCTCCCCTTTCCAAAAAGTCCTAATTCATGTCCATATGATGAATGGTTGAGGAGTTATGGTCATTTGATCACAAGGTGTGCATGGAAATTCAAAATGGCATAACTTTTGATACAATGCTCCAAATTGGTTCATTCTTTTGGCAAAATGCTTCTCATGTTCAAGACATCTCAAAATGAGCTTTGCCATGCATGGGAAAAGTGTGTATGCTCATTATTTCACACATGTTCAAATTAAAGTGAATCTTCACCATTCATTTTTGGCTTAAGATACAAGCAAAATAACACTTCAATCTTGACCCTTGGATGTCCATAAGTGAATTGGAAGCCATGCATGGGATGTCTCACGTGGATTATGGGCATGTGAGCTCATTTTGCATTTTTGCAAATTGCTTCATATCTCACTAATCATGATTACACTACGCCGAAAACTGGAATAGACAGCGCACCTTAGAGGGCGCTTTATTACAAAAGCGCTCTCTAAAGTGAAGCGAAAAAATAAGGAGCAATAGACAGCGCACTTTAGAGGGTGCTTTTGTAATAAAGCGCCCTCTAAGGTGAAGCGAAAAAATAAGGAGGAGATAGAGGGACAACAATACATGGTGCTTTTTAGAAAGCGCCCTCTAAGGTTACCCTTAGAGGGCGCTTTTAATAAAGCGCTGTTATAAGTCCATGTGCATTTCCAGTTTATAAAGCGCTTCTGGAAAGCCTTAGAGAGCGCTTCCATAAGCGCCCTCTTAGGCCCCCTTTAGAGGGCGCTTTTTTTCCACAAGCGCCCTCTAAGGTCCCCTTTAGTAAACATTAAAATTATAACATACTGCGCGTTTTGTTATTTCACTCTCTGTTATTTTTGTTCTTTTTCACGTTAGGGTTCTAAGGCGTTCTCCTTCCACCTCTGTTAGATCTACGACGTTTCCTCCTTCTACCAATCAAAGGTACACGATGCATACATTATTACTTGCACTATTGCTTTGTTTTAGCTTTGCCCCATTTCAGTTTCATGTTATTGTTGTCTATGCTACGTTTGTTTCGACCTGTAAAGTTTCAATATTCATAGTCATTTAAATAGTTTGGGTTTATTAGGCAATTGACGGTTGGTTTTTAAATTGCTGAATTTGATATCGCTATGAATCACATTCAAAGACTGTTGTTAGGGTTCGGTTATGGTTGCATTATAGAGACATTAGAAACCTTTGATTCTAGTAACTTAGCGTACATAGCGTAGCTAGTAACTTAAGAAGTTTAGGTATGGATGTTATTTGATAGAGTAAGTGGAGACATGAATGCCCTGCACAGAGACTAACTCAATAAAGAGAAATTGTTTTGTCTCATCCCATTTTTGGTTTCTCTTCTGAAATTGTTTTTTGTTTATTCTAGTTAGTAATGGATAATACATGGATGTCTTCCAATCGATTGTCGAGAGAGTACGAGAATGGGGTATCAGAATTCGTTAAGTTTGCCGTTGCGCACGCCGAAGACCCCAGTAGAATGATATGTCCTTGCTTGGGTTGTTGTTATGGGAAACGGGTTGACGCAGTTCAGTTGACATCGCATCTAATGAGGCATGGAATTGATCGAAGTTATACATGTTGGAATTTGCATGGTGAGAAAAGTAACGAGAATGTTGAACCGGGGGATAGTACGACCTATGCCTCAAACTATAGTGGCGCAGATACATACAATTATGATCGAGTTGAAGAGATTGCAGAAGCACTTGAAGGAGATCTTAAGGATTGTCCCGAAATGTTTGAGAGGTTGGTAAGTGATGCAGAGAAACCTTTGTATGATGGTTGCACTAAATTCACAAGATTGTCTGCGGTATTAAAGTTGTACAACTTAAAGGCGGGCAATGGATGGTCGGACAAAAGTTTCACAGAGTTATTAGCCCTTTTGAAAGATATGCTTCCTGAGGATAATGTTCTTCCCAATCGAACATATGAGACCAAAAAGATGTTGTGCTCTATTGGCATGAGCTATGATAAGATACATGCATGTCCAAACGATTGCGTTTTGTTTCGAAATGAGTATGCATCGTTAAATGAGTGTCCTAAATGCGGTGTCTCGCGATATAAGAACAAGTTGTCTCCAGCAAAAGTCTTGTGGTATTTTCCTGTTATTCCGAGATTTAGACGCATGTTTCGTAGTGAAACCGATTCAAGACACTTGACCTGGCATGCAGATGAAAGAATTATAGATGGAAAGTATCGACATCCGGCAGATTCACCACAGTGGTTGAAAATTGATAATGATTATCCTGAATTTGGAGAAGAATCAAGAAACCTTCGCTTGGCATTATCTACTGATGGAATAAACCCACACGGTATCCAGAGTATCTCACACAGTATATGGCCTGTGATTATTATGATTTATAACCTACCTCCATGGCTATGTATGAAGCGTAAGTACATGATGTTGTCTATGTTGATTTCTGGACCTAAACAACCAGGGAATGACATAGACGTGTACTTGAAGCCCTTAATCGAAGATTTAAAGATTTTGTGGGAGACCGGTGTGGAGGTTTATGATGGATATAGGAAAGAAAGTTTCAACTTGAGGGCGATGTTGTTTGGCACAATTAATGATTTTCCAGCATACAGAAATCTATCAGGGTATAGCATAAAAGGTCAATGTGCGTGTCCTATTTGTGAAGATAAAACATATTGGAAGCGCTTGGAGTTTGGTCAGACGAATGTCTTTCTCGGTCATCGGAGATTCTTAAATTCAAATCATCACTACCGTGGATGGAGAAAGGCGTTCAATGGAGAGACAGAACAAGGCAGAGCTCCACCTATATTGACGGGTGATCAAATTTTTGAAAAGGTGAAAGATTTGGATACTCAGTTTGGCAAGCCTTTTGCCCAGACACTTGTCAAAAGTGGGTGGAAGAAGAGGTCAGTTTTTTTTGAATTGCCGTATTGGAAGTCCTTGTATGTGAGACATTTTCTTGATGTTATGCATATTGAAAAAAATGTATTTGAAAGTGTTATTGGCACGTTACTCAATATACAAGGAAAGTCTAAGGATGGCCTTAAGTCAAGAAAGGACTTGATAGCGATGGGAATAAGAACTGAATTAGGACCCTTGAAGAAAGGAAAACGAACATATCTACCGCCTGCTGCTTATACTCTATCTAGAAAGGAGAAAAAAATAACACTTCAATCTTGACCCTTGGATGTCCATAAGTGAATTGGAAGCCATGCATGGGATGTCTCACGTGGATTATGGGCATGTGAGCTCAGTTTGCATTTTTACAAATTGCTTCATATCTCACTAATCATGATTAACAAATGGAAAAGAGGATTAGCCAAACCCTAATCATAACTTCCATAACCACCATTTTCATATCTGAAATTCAAGAACTCTCCAAAATTTCTCTCTCTTCGAATCTTCATTTTCCTCACACAATTCTCCAAGATCTTTGCATATTCTTGTTCCTGGTGCTTCACTGAGCAAGATTCATCCACTGTTTGGTGCAATTCATCAAGGAATCGAGCAGTACAAGAGCATGAACCAGCAATCGGATTTGGAAATTGAAGTGGATTCAAGAGGATTCAACCGTTCATTTTTGCTTAAAGCTTCATAGGAAGATCATAGGAGAAGATCTGGAGTTGTAGAGCTTGTGAGGACACGTTTTCAGAAAGCTCCATTTCAAGGTGACTTCAATTTCGATCTCTCCTTTTGCTGTTTTTAGATCATAGAGCTGTAGATCTTGTTGTGTAGAGCACGAGTATGTGTTTAGATTTGAGAATGAGTGAGAATTGAGGAAGTTAGGTTGAATGGAAGTTTGGATCTAGAATCTTATTCACTTCGATCTGCAAAATCTAGGAAGAATTAGGAAGAATTAAGGTCATATTTGGAATCCTCGTGGAGAGACGGTTCGAATGGTATAGGTTTGGTGGATTTCTGGAAAAGTGCATGGCGGCGCCGCCGCGTGAGTCGTCGGAGAAGACGACCGGAGCTGTAGCTCCGGCGTCTGCGTGTGCCTAGGGTTTGTGTGATGTGGATTCCATGTGTGCGCTTGCTTGGACGATCGATTGGATGAGCTTCATTTGACCAGAGCCACGCGAGCGTGGAACGCTGACTGAGCGTGTGACTCATTAAATGAAATGGTGCGTTTCATGTTTTGAACCTGGACCATTGATTCACAAAGCGCGCCAGATCCTGTGGCTGTGGATTTTTCCAGATTTAATTTGAATTATCTATTTCCCTCCATTTCCATTTATTTATTCCATTATTTTGCTCATTTTGATTAAATCATAAAAAAATGCAAAAATGGTCCAAATGAGTCCCAATTGTTTTTCATGGTTTTGTATTGATGCCTACTTTTTTATGGTGTTAATTTCATGAATTGTTGATGGCTGCATTTTTATGTGTGAATTTTTGAATCAATGTGGTGCTAATTTGACTTAGTGCATTCAATGTGTTGTGAAATTCTCTATGTTGAACCTTCTGATCCAATTTTTTGCATACATGACATTCATACATAATATGAATTCTTGGTCACTGGTTTGGATTTTTTCTCATATGTTATCATCACTTTTGACACATGGAGAAAAATGTGACAATTTGTGTCACATTTTTGACATTGGATTGGTGCATTTTTGTTCACATGGCATTTGAATCATTCTAGACTTGATTTTTTGCATGTTGAATGTTCATGACATGAGTAAGTTATACAAAAAATCTCAAAGTCATTGCATGTATTTCTGATTTGATATGAATTTTCTAAGTTGGAAGTTCATTTTGTGCATATTTTTTGGTCATTACATGACATAAGCAAATTGAGGCACTTGGTTATTGATTTGATGCTGGTTCTTTTGAGGATATTTTGGGGAGTGTTTTAAGGTGTAATGTGCAAAAGTATGGGTCCTGGATTGGTCATTTGGTTGGGTTTTGAATTTGGCCTTTGTACTAGGGTTTTGTTGTGTTGATTGGATGTACATAAACTAACTTTGTTTTGTGTTTCAGGTTTGGATACTCATCATTGATGATTGGGTTTGTTCTCACCTTGTGAGATGCATTGAGTTCTGACCTATGTTTGTTTTGTAGGTTTTAAGTGATGTGGAGAGCTCATGAGCTCATTTGAGTGCTAAGGCACTTATGCCTTGAATTGTGTAACTGTTAGAGGGTTTCACTGCTTGTTTTCTGGTTTTATGACTGAAGTACTAACTGTTTAGTCTTTGTACAGGTACCTTAGTTGCTTGCTTGCTTTTGCTCTTGCTTGAGCTTTGGATTATGGTTGATACACCACTCAGGTAGTTAGCTTCTTACTTCATGTAGTCTGGAAGTCCTGTCACCTTTTTGGCAGGCATTTTGCTAGCAAGTCCTCCTTCAGAGGCTCTATTTGTGTTTGTTTAAAATTGTGCCCAAAGACCTCCAAGAAGAGGCTTGTCATATCTGATAAGACCTCCAAGAGAAGAGGCAATTGACGGATAAAAGGGATTAGTAGCCAATCCCCCGTTATTCAGTGTGTCGTTCTTTATGCTCGCACTACGTGCTGATGCTTCTGAACATGTACCCCAGATCTTTTGTCCAGAGTCTGTCAAGTGGAATAGGATCCCACTTTCTGGATCCCCACGCTTTTTGTGTCATGAGCCTACCCTGGCCAGGGTTAAGAGCATGAGGTCTCATCCTCATTACCACTTTGATCAGCTTCACCCTAACGTTCAATGTTAGTGGTTAAGAGCTACAGATTACCCCTTACAGTTTGGCTTGTTTGTCGAGGTTGATATGACCCCTCTTGACTAAAGCCCACACATTGTTTGAGCCTCTTGTATGGATATAGTGTGTGATGTTTGTTCACTTGTGTTGATGTTTATTTGCTGTTTAAGTTGACTCACTTCCAGAGTGAGTTAAGTTCTTGTTAGAGGCCTCAACTTAGGGATATTGATTGCATGCCAACTATTAGGCTCGAGTCTTGGTCTCCCTATTAGTTTGTTGTCTCCATGGTCTCTAGTTAGGAGAGTGTTTTACCCCTGTTAAGGGGAACTACGTCGCCCTGATTCTCATACCAGATGAGATACATAGGTAGGAGGTTGTGAGCAATCTCTCCGGGCACCCTTTTTATTTGTTTTGTGTTTGCTTACCCTTATTCTCGACTTAGGGATATCGTTTGCATGACAACTATTAGGCTCGAGTCTTAGTCTCCCTATTAGTTTGTTGTTTCCCTGGTCTCTGGTTAGGAGAGTATTTTACCCCTGTTAAGGGGAACTACGTCGCCCTGATTCTCATACCAGATGAGATACGTAGGCAGGAGGTTGTGAGCAATCTCTCCGGGCACCCTTTTATTTTTTTTGAGTCTCTGTTTGTTCAACCTTTTCTTTATTTCGGTCATTTGTTTTCTTTGGTGTGGGTACCTGTGTGTTCAGCATGGGTGTGTTGTATGTCCGTACCTTGGGGTTCATCTTTGGGGTTCATTTGTGATGATGGTTATTACTTGGGGTTCATATTGGGGTTCATCTTGGGGTTCATCTTCGGGGTTCATTCTGATAACTTTTTTGTGGTGCTCGCTGGTTAGCGTTTGTTATTGTTGGGAGTTGGATGTAAGTCCATGTATTAGCATTCTGTTTCCTTTTGTGGGTTATTGTTGGGAGTCGGATATAAGTCCATGTATTGGCATTTTGTTTCCTTTTGTGGGTTATTGTTGGGAGTCGGGTGTAAGTCCATGTATTGGCATTCTGTTTCCTTTTTGTTATTGTTAGGAGTCGGGTGTAAGTCCATGTATTGGCATTCTGTTTCCTTTTGGGTGTTTCTTTTGACGTCTCAGCGTCCCTTTTTGGTGTCTTGTTTCGGCGTGCGTTAGCCGAGCTACGAGTGCTCTGATTCTCCTTTGGATAGAGAAGATACGTAGGCATAGGACGCGATGTCTTAGCGAGCATGTCTCCCTTTCCCCGAACTACGTTGACTCTGATGTTTGTTTCTGACAAACTACGTAGGCCCAGGATGCAACATCCTGCCGAGTCCATTTCCTCCGTCTTCTTTCTTTTCCCCACCTGTTTATAATTCTAGTTTGTGCAGTTTCTTTGAGCAGTTTATTAGCAACCTATTTCCTTTCCTTTGAGCTATCTTTTGAGCGTGGATCCCGTCGAGTACGACGGACGTGAGGGGTGCTAACACCTTCCCCTTGCGTAACCGACTCCCGTACCTTGTAATCTCTGGTCGTAAGACCGTTCCTTTCCCTTTCTTAGGTTAGTCCTGCGCTCCCTTTCCGTCATAGGATGAATAGCATCGGTGGCAGCTCTGTATTTTTACGCCGGTTGTTTTTCGCGTTGCGACAAACGTATATTATCGCATTTACTCCTCCAACTCAATTATCTTTTCTTCATTTCTTCAAATTTGGCCTTTGTTAGAGCTAATGGTCTCATTGTTTCCATCATTTCATGTGTCAATTCTGGTGGACGTGACTATCCTTCCCCATCTACAATTATCGTAAATAAATTTCTATCCCCTTTTTTACAGTTGTCGATCAAAGGTCCAACACCATAAAAGCATACATTAACTCACTTCTCACCAATTGTTAAACCTCAAATATAAAGGTTCACACTTGAATCAATCGGATTTGAACCCATCAGAATATACTCAGCATGTTCATATAGAAATGGATCTTGATCAAGAAAAATATATCAGCTTGTTGAAATGGATGATGTGAGGAAAGAAACTAGATAAAATGGAGAAGCTTTGCAAAAATGGATGATGAGTGATATGGAGTGAGGGGAAGAAAATGAGAGGGAGGCGGGTATTGTGTTTTGATGGGTGAAGGAAGATGAATCTTTAGGTTTCTGCTTCTAATAATGTGTTGGGGAGCGGTGTAGCTGTAAGTGTGGAGTGCGCGTAAGAGGGGTGAGGGGTGAATTAGGTACTTTGATCGATTTTTGATTTTAGTGAAATTTTACATTTACTTTCTAGTTTGATAGAGTAAATGAAAGCGGTAATTACAAAAAAATAAAGAACACTTAGGGATTATACTAGTTCCTCTCACAATCCGAGAGTAGTATAGTCCCCTTACCACATGTAAGAGATTTCATTATTTGTTATAACTTTGTACAAGCCTAATCCTAGTCTATACACACAAGTTACTAACTTAATCAATAAGGAACATTCCCTTATTATTTTACAAAGTAGAAAAAGAAAATAATCCTCTCTTTTTCACTCTTTTATTTCCAACAATCCTGGACAATAAGGTATACACATAAATCTGAGTTTTTACAAGACGTTTGAAGTTGTAAGATGTATATCAAAAACTTGAATTTATCTTCCATTTCAAGTATACAATTCACAAGTATGTTTACAAGTATTTATAACAGAAATGATGGAACTTTTTTATTTTATGCAATGAAAAAGAATACAGGAAGTTTCACTCAAAAACTTATGACACAAGACACTTGCTTTTTTAAAAAGGTGAAAGATTGAGTTTGAATTGTAATGAAAGAGGTGAGTTTTCAAAATATGAAACCTTAGGTATTTATACATGAATCATATATGTAGGAATGAGTATAATACCATGAATCAATGCCTTGATTGACAAATAAAATTTTGAATATGTTAGAATCAGATTTTCTGTCAAAAAGTGCCATTGCCTCAGTGGTAAACAGTTAACACATAATCCTAATTGGTTACAACTGAAGTGTTTTATGAAAATTGAGTTTTTTCGAAGGTGTAACCGGTTACAGGTAATGGTTAATTGGTTACACCTGAAGGTGAGAAAAACAAGAAAGGGGGGTTTGAATTGTTTTGGAAAATAAGCGTTTTTGCAAAAATAAAATCACACAGGATTTTATACTGGTTCGCTTATAACACAAAGCTACTCCAGTCCACCTGGCCAAGGTGATTTCGCCTTCAACAAGGACTTTATCCACTATTACAACCAACGTCTAAGAGAAGGATCTCTTAGTCCTCTCAAGTATACAGACTGCGCAGAGTCACTTGAGGAATTAAAACAATTGAGATAAAAACAGAATTTATAATCTAGAGTGCTTCTAGGATAAAGCAAGTATTACAACAATTAGAGCAGATAAGAGGTTTCACGTTATGAGCAAAAGCTCGTGAAAGATTAGAGAGAGAGTAGAGTAATTCTGTGCGTTCAGGTGTATCTCTCAATGAGGTTCGCCGTTCTTTATATAGAGGTGAAAAACAATCGTTGGTAGTAATGGCAGATATTTAGTCTTGATGAGAGTTTAATGCCATAACTTCGTTGTTTCTTGCCAGAACAAGTTTGTCTCCTTGAATAACTTCTTTCCAAATATAGTTTCTTTCCATTTGAAGTTGAAGTTGCCGTTACTCTTTCTGGATAAGGAAATGCATTATCAGAGTCTGCGTTACTCTCTTAATCTGAGATCTTGAGATATGGCTTCAGAGCTTCTGATAGTTCTGATCCCTTAGAATTCTGATGTTGTCTTCAGATGACGTTGAGAACTTTTGGAATTCTGATATACCGTTGCTCAGAGTCAGAGCTTCTAGAGCACGCTTCTTCTTCAGATGCTTCTGATATTCTGATAATTTGTATCTGATTTGATTCTGTATCTGATGACGTGATCAGATTCCTTTCTTCTTGTTTAGAGTCCTGCACACTTTAGAACTTTTCGTTAGAGTTCCATTTTTGGTTTCATCCTTTGTTATCATCAAAATCTTGGAGTCTGTTGTAGAACTATTTTTGTTCTTACAATCTCCCCCTTTTTGATGATGACAAAACAAACTCAAATGACAGATGAAACATTCAAAAATTAAGAGTTTATCAGATCAGATAGAAGTGAGCTCCCCCTGAGATAGGCTAGGGAGTTCAGAAGTTCTTACCAGAGCTTCCAAACAATGAAGTTTCTCGATACCTTTCTACAATTTCTTAAGTCAAGTATTAGATAGATTTATTTTAGAGAATAATATGTTTGCAGAGTGCTTAAGGCATTAGGCAATTTTGCATCAGAGCTATTTGATTTCTCCCCCTTTTTGTCAGAATCAAAAAGACTTAAACAAAATAATAAGCAGGAAGAAAAATATGTAGATATATTCAGATAAGAAAAAAACATCAGAGACAAAGACAAGCAAAAACAACAAGCAAAAAATCCTAAGTGCCTAAGGGTTGGGAGGAGGAGGCATTCTCTGAAGCAGTTGAGTCAGCAGGTTCTGGATGTTGGCGTTGACTGTGTCCTGTTGATCCAATCTGGCTCGGACTACCTTCTGCTCTTTCTGAAGCTCCTCAAGGGTCTTGAGAACCAGAGGGGATAAAGTAGAGGACTCCCCCTGAGTCAGAGCATTCTGTTCTTCAGCGGCTTTAGCTTCAGCTTCAGCAGCAGCCTTTGCTTCAGCTTCAGCAGCAGCAGTAGCAGCAGCAGCATCAGCGAGAGCTTTGGCTTCAGCTTCTCGCACCCTTTGAAGTTCTTCTTGTCTTGCTCTTTCTTCTTCTATCCTTCTGGCTTCTTCTTCAGCTTCTCTGGCCAAGCGCTCCTGTAGTCTTGCCTCAGCGTCTCTGATGAAGTCGTTTCTGACTTGCTCAGAGATGTGCTTCAGTTTAAAGGCCTCAAATGTCATCCAGCCAATGACTCTATTCCAGTATGTCCTAACAGAGTCAAGATCATCACTGATACTAGAGTTGATGGTCAGAGACTTGACCTTTTCAACTGATGCTCCTGCAAACAGCATAATTGCTTCCTCTAGGGTTGGCAGGGAATGTTCTAGTTCAGATGGTTGAGGTGGAGAGTTTGAAGGGCTTAGGTTGAGAGTTGGAGGTTCAGCGGAAGTGTTTGGAGGGGTAATGTCAGAGGTATTAAGGTCAGAGGGTTGAACTTCAGATGGAGTGACGGTTGGTTGTTCTGTGGGTGGTGAAGTTACTTCAGGTTCAGGTGGAGATTGTTGTGGTTGTTGTGAATTACAGTTCAGAGTTTGGAGTTGGGCTAGAGTGGGAGAAGCGGGGTCAGAGGGTTCTGTGTCAGAAGAAATGACAAAATAGGGAGGTGATTCTGGGGCTGAGGATGAGGAAGTGGTTTGATTCATTTCTTCAGCTTCGGATAGTGGTAATGAGGTATTGGCAAGGTTGAATTTTGGTAGTGGTTGAGAGGTTCTAGTTGTTGAAGGAGGGGTTTCAGATGTGGTGTAGATGGGTGTTGGTAGAGGAATAGAAGAAACAAGTGGCTGTACAGAGGGAGCAGTAGAGGCAGACTTACCAGAAGACTCTTGCAGAGGTGCTGGAGGTCTTGATTCAGAGGATTCCCCTAGCTTTGCTTTCTTCGCCTTCGATGCCTTCTCAGATGGACCTCTTTTAAACCTCACGAAGTCTGGAGCTGAATCTGGCAGTTCGCTCAGTCTGAAATCTGATATGTCCACTCCTTCATCCTTCAGACGTTGGAGATAGTGGAGAATTGCTTCTTTGGGTTCATCCCTGTAGAACTTACATAGACCATTTGGCATATCCCTCTGATCTTTTAAGGCTTCCCAAGAAGTGTCCAGAGTAGGTTTAACGTGAATCTTCTCCAGAATCCCCATGCTCTTCAGATTCCTGGAGTTCAGAGGCCTTCCAGTTTCTATTGCCAAGTCTTCCATGAGTTTGTGTTTTATCAGATGGTCCACGAGACCATTTTCTATCAGCACATCTGAGAGGAGTCTTCCCAGAGGAATGTAAGTTCTGGGTTTCATGTTATTCCTGGTTTCCCGTACAGAATCTCTGAGGTATTTGAAGAGGAGTGCAGGGAGGCAAAGCTTCAGACCTTTATGAATACAATACAAAATACATTTCTGATCTGTATTGATGTAATTTGATGAGTTTGATGTTGGGCGATGATGAATAGTTCCCAGAATGATTTTGAGCCACACCCGGAGATTCTGATGTAGTTCCTTGTTCTTTGAGGGATTGCCTTCTGTGTTGAGTTTGAAGATTGTGGGGTTAATTTCATGAGCAATGTATTTCGCCCTGGGATTTATGTTGTAAATTCTTCTTCCTCCAGCTTTCTCCATGTTCAGCAAGGCAGCGATTGACTTTTCAGTAATCACAATTTTTACACCCAAAACGTAGGAGACGATGAAATGATCGTCAGCATCAGCAAACCTCCAGAATTCCTTAATAAGGTTTGGGTAAACTGAACCGTAGAGGCGTTGAAAGTAGTTTCCCCAACCTTGTTGATGAAGTTCTTCAGTGAGGTCTACACCATTTCTCTTCATGTTGTTAAAATCCACCAGGGATTCACACAGCACGCCAGTTTCTCGAAAGGAGTTGCAAGATTTATATGAGGCTCACGGTCAAGGATGTGAGGCTCCTTGTACACTGGTGTTGTAGTTACGCCTGTAACGGTGGGAGTAGGATTGCTTATGCTTTGAGCTGCGTTGCTGGAGTTCATTTGTTGAGAGTAGTTGAACACAGATTGTTGTTGAGAATCCATTGTTGATGAAGAACTGAGATGAAGATGAACTGTTTGCAGAAATGCCTGAGAGAACTTGGTTTGAACAAGTGAGTGAGAGTGAAGTGTGTGTGAAGTGTGAGAGAAGTGTTTAAATACCCAAAAAAAAACGCATGCAAAACGACACGCAAATCAGAGTTAGCACAAAAACCAAGTTAGCACGTTTAGAGGGAGAAATGATTATGGCTCATTAATGATGTCTAATCCCAACAGTTCGCACACTGCTCGAGGAGATCTCAAACGTCTGTCCCTTGATTTACTTCTGGACAGCTGTCTAGAAGTTCCAAGGTTAGACGCAATTCACTCCACGTGTTTGCTTTATCTGATCTTCAGGAATACCAAACGAATGGTTCCTAGAGATTTCTAACTCAGATATCTTCTTAACTAGGTAGAAGTATCAGAGTCAGAGGCAGAATCGTATTTGTTTATGTCAGAGTCTCATTTTACAGCTTCAGAGGCACAATTTATTCAGGGCAATTTTGAATGTTCAGATTTTCTAGGATAAAGAGGAATCTATCTTCAGCTAAAGGCTTAGTAAAGATATCTGCCTATTGATGATCTGTATCAATGAACTTCAATGTTACTATCCCTTTCTGAACATAGTCTCTGATAAAATGATGTTTTATTTCAATTTGCTTAGCTCTGGAGTGTAGAATGAGATTCTTACTTAAACAAATGGCAGCAGTATTATCACAAAAGATAGGAATGTTACTCTCGAAGATTTGCAGATCTTCTAACTGATTCTTCATCCAGAGCATCTGAGTTGTGCACAGTGATGCTGAGATGTATTCAGCTTCTGTTGTGGATAGAGCGATAGTTGACTGTCTTTTGCTAGCCCAGGATATCAGATTGTTTCCTAAGAGCTGACAATTTCCAGATGTGCTTTTTCGTTCCAATCTATCTCCTGCGTAATTTGTATCACAGTAACCCGAAAGTCTATACTCTGATGTTTTCTCATACATCAGGCCCAGGTTAGGAGTTCCTTTCAGATATTTGAAAATTCTCTTAACTGCTGTTAAGTGAGTTTCTCTAGGATCTGATTGGAATCTGGCACATAGACAGACACTAAAGAGAATATCAGGTCGAGTAGCAGTCAGATAGAGAAGGGAGCCTATCATACCACGATAGAGCTTCTGACAAACCTTTTTACCGACTTCTTCCTTTTCAAGAATGCATGTTGGATGCATGGGAGTCTTTGCAGAGTTGCATTCAGCCATGTCAAATTTCTTCAGAACATCTTTTATGTATTTGCTTTGATGAACGTACGTGACTTCTGAAGTTTCGTTAATTTGAATTCCCAGAAAGAACTTTAGTTCTTGCATTAAGCTCATTTCAAATTCTGCCTGCATTAACTCAGAGAATTCTTGACAAACAGAGGCGTTAGCTGAACCAAAAATAATATCATCAACGTATATCTGGTATATCATGAGATCATTGTTAAGGTTCTTACAGAAGAGTGTGGAGTCAACTTTCCCTCTGATAAAATTGTGTTCCAGAAGAAAGTTACTTAAACGTTCATACCAAGCTCTAGGAGCTTGTTTAAGTCCATATAAAGATTTTTTAAGTTTAAAAACATGTTCTGGAAAATTTGGATTTTCAAAACCTGGAGGTTGGTTGACATACACTTCTTCTGATATGTAACCATTAAGGAATGCGCTCTTGACATCCATTTGATATAATTTAATAGAATGGTTTATAGCGAAAGATACAAGAAGACGAATAGATTCTAACCTTGCGACTGGAGCAAAAGTTTCATTGTAGTCAATACCTTCTTGTTGACTGTAACCTTGAGCTACCAATCGAGCTTTGTTTCTGATGACTTCTCCTTTCTCGTTCAGCTTGTTTCTGAATACCCATCTGGTTCCGATAACGTGAGTGCCTCTGGGCTTGGGAACAAGATCCTAGACATCATTCTTTGTGAATTGATCTAATTCTTCTTGCATGGCTTGAACCCAGTCGTTATCTTGAAGTGCTTCATCACAGGACGTAGGCTCGATCAGAGACACTAGTCCCAGAGGAGTCTCTTCAGAAGTCCTGAATGTAGATCTGGTTCTGACAGGTTCGTCCTTGTTGCCCAGAATCAATTCTTCAGATACATTGAGGCGACTTTTAGCTTTCTTGGGGATTAGTGGAAGATTAATTTCCTCAGAATTCTGAATGGCAGTTGCTTTTGGAGCTTTGTCAGATCCTGCAAGAGTGATTTCTAAATCTGCAAAGTTTTCAACTAGCTTTGACTTTTCAGGGTCAAGCTTATCGTCAAATCTGACATGAATTGATTCTTCCACAATTTTGGTTTCTGTATTGTATACTCTGTAGCCTTTAGAGCGTTCTGAGTATCCTAACATAATACCTTTCTGTGCTTTGGAATCAAACTTGTTCAGATGTTCTTTAGTGTTTAAAATAAAGCAAGAACATCCAAATGGATGAAGGTATGAAATGTTTGGTTTTCTTCCTTTACACAGTTCATAGGGAGTCTTTTCCAGAATAGGTTTTATGGAGATTCTATTCTGAATGTAACACGCTGTATTTACAGCTTCGACCCAAAAGTGCTTAGCCACATTAGTTTCGTTGATCATAGTTCTGGCCATCTCTTGGAGTGTCCTATTCTTCCTCTCTACAACTCCATTTTGTTGTGGAGTTCTAGGGCAGGAGAAATCATGGGATATTCCATTAGAGTCAAATAATTCCTCAAAGGATTTATTTTCGAATTCCCCACCATGATCACTTCTGACTCTGACAACTTTAGAGTCAAATTCTTTTTGCACTTTGGAGCAGAAACTAGTGAATACAGAGTGAGACTCACTCTTGTGTTTTAGGAATTTCACCCATGTCCAGCGACTGAAATCATCAACAATGACTAGTCCGTACTTCTTTCCATTGACTGATGTTGTTTTCACAGGACCAAATAAATCAATGTGAAGAAGTTCCAGAGGCTTAGAGGTAGTAACAATAGTTTTCTTTTTGAAAGAAGTTTTTGAAAATTTCCCTTTCTGACATGCTTCACATAGAGCATCTGAAGAGAACTTCAGTTTAGGTAGGCCTCTGACTAACTCGAGTTTATTTAGCTGAGATAGTTTCCTCATGCTAATGTGGCCCAAGCGTCTATGCCATACCCATTGCTCTTCGTGAACAGACATCAGACATTTCACATTTTGTTCTTTTAAATCAGAAACATAATTTTTATAAATATTATTTTTCCTCTTGCCTGTGAATAGGACAGAACCATTGTTTTGATTTATGGCTTTACATGTTTTTTGATTAAAGATCACATCATAACCGTTATCACTTAATTGACTTATGGATAACAAATTATGCATTAATCCTTCTACGTAAAGGACATCAGATATAGAGGGAAGAGTACCATTACCAATAGTTCCGGAGCCTCTGATCCTTCCTTTCTGATCTCCTCCGAAGCCTACGAATCCAGCGTCTTTAAGTTCCAGGCTTTGGAACATAGACTTTCTTCCCGTCATGTGTCGCGAGCATCCAGAGTCCAGGTACCATGACTGGTGTCTGAACTTTGCTGCATAAGATATCTGCAACATAAACAATCTTATCTTTTGGTACCCAGAGTCTCTTGGGTCCTTTCTGATTAGTTTTCCCAGAGTTTCTTACCACTTTGGGTTTTCTAGCATTTTCAAATTTTTGCTCTTGTGTGTGTGTATAGTGATATGAAAATGGAGATTTAAGTTGGTCACTAGTAGAAGTTTTATCTTCCTTAGGATCATACCCAATTCCTTTTCTATTGTTCTGACTGACTCCATAAATCATGGATGCCATTACACTCCTTCCTATCCCATTTTTCAGAAACTTTTGAAAGGCTTTTTCGTATTTATAAATTATCGTATTTGAAGTTTGTGGAGCTTGAGATAACGCTTCTTCTAGTTTTAAGCAATTTTTCTTTGCTGCATCTTTTAGTGATGTTAAAACTTTGTTTTCATCTTTGAGTTCTAGAATTGTCATCTCAAGTTTGCCACATTCTTCAAATTTTTCTTCAAGACAACCTTTTATTGCTTTAAATTTTTGTTTTAGTTTCTGATATGAGTTAAGAGTTTCAGACAAGCATGATTCTAAATCAGATCGAGAGAGTTCAGTGAATACCTCTTATGATTCAGATTCTTCATCTGAGTTGTTCCTGGATGTGGTGGCCATGAACGCCACATTGGCCTGTTCATCAGCGTCAGATTCTGATGAGTCAGATTCACTATCATCCCAGGTAGCCATTAATCCCTTCTTGGTTCTGAGGGAATTTTTCTTGAAGCTTTCTTTTCTGGAGCTGTCTTTCTTTAGCTTGGGGCATTCATTCCTGTAGTGACCTGTTTCTTTACATTCATAACAAGTAACATCTTTGTTAGTTTTACCTTTTGAGGTTGATTCTGATCGATCCCCTCTGGGTCTTGGTCTTCTGAAGTTGTTGTTCCTCTTTTTCCAGAGTTGTTTAACTCTTCTGGTCAGGAGGGACAATTCTTCTTCATCATCAGAATCTTCCTGTTCAGAGTCATTCGCATCTTCTGTTTCGGCCTAGAATGCTTTGTTTCTGTCAGATTTGCGTCTTTCCGATCTGGACTTTAACGCTACAGACTTGTTCTTCTTCTGAGGCTCATCTTCCTCTAGTTCTATCTCATGGCTTCTAAGGGAACTGACAAGCTCTTCAAGACTGATGTTGTTCAGATCCTTTGACAGCTTCAGAGCAGTGACCATGGGTCTCCACTTCTTTGGCAAGCTTCTGACTATCTTTTTGACGTGGTCTGCAGTTGTGTATCCTTTGTCTAGAACTTTGAGACCTGCAATAAGAGTTTGGAATCTAGAGAACATTACCTCTATGGCTTCGTCATCCTCCATTTTGAAGGCTTCATACTTCTGGATTAGAGCTAGAGCCTTTGTTTCTTTGACCTGAGAGTTTCCTTCATGAGTCATCTTCAGAGAATCAAGTATATCTTTAGCTGTTTCCCTGTTGGTGATTTTTTCATACTCATTATAGGATATGGCATTGAGAAGTATCGTTCTGGCTTTGTGATGATTCTTGAATACGCGCTTCTGATCATCTGTCATCTTACTTCTGGGAACTTCAACTCCAGAATTAGTTACAGGAGGTGTGTATCCATCTGTGACAATGTCCCAGAGATCAGCGTCATAGCCTAGAAAGAAACTTTCAATTCTATCTTTCCAGTAATCGAATTTCTCTCCATCAAAGACAGGAGGCTTAACATTGTAACTGTCTCTTTCGTTTGTTTGGGCCATAGTTTTTCTCGTTCTGGATCTCTCTACACGGTTAAGTGTTTGATTGGAAAATCAATAACAGAGCCGAAGCTCTGATACCAATTGAAGGTGAGAAAAACAAGAAAGGGGGTTTGAATTGTTTTGGAAAATAAGCGTTTTTGCAAAAATAAAATCACACAGGATTTTATACTGGTTCGCTTATAACACAAAGCTACTCCAGTCCACCCGGCCAAGGTGATTTCGCCTTCAACAAGGACTTAATCCACTAATCTTGAAAGATTATTACAACCAACGTCTAAGAGAAGGATCTCTTAGTCCTCTCAAGTATACAGACTGCGCAGAGTCACTTGAGGAATTAAAACAATTGAGATAAAAACAGAATTTGTAATCTAGAGTGCTTCTAGGATAAAGCAAGTATTACAACAATTAGAGCAGATAAGAGGTTTCACGTTATGAGCAAAAGCTCGTGAAAGATTAGAGAGAGAGTAGAGTAATTATGTGCGTTCAGGTGTATCTCTCAATGAGGTTCGTCGTTCTTTATATAGAGGTGAAAAACAATCGTTGGTAGTAATGGCAGATATTTAGTCTTGATGAGAGTTTAATGCCATAACTTCGTTGTTTCTTGCCAGAACAAGTTTGTCTCCTTGAATAACTTCTTTCCAAATATAGTTTCTTTCCATTTGAAGTTGAAGTTGCCGTTACTCTTTCTGGATAAGGAAATGCATTATCAGAGTCTGCGTTACTCTCTTAATCTGAGATCTTGAGATATGGCTTCAGAGCTTCTGATAGTTCTGATCCCTTAGAATTCTGATGTTGTCTTCAGATGACGTTGAGAACTTTTGGAATTCTAATATACCGTTGCTCAGAGTCAGAGCTTCTAGAGCGCGCTTCTTCTTCAGATGCTTCTGATATTCTGATAATTTGTATCTGATTTGATTCTGTATCTGATGACGTGATCAGATTCCTTTCTTCTTGTTTAGAGTCCTGCACACTTTAGAACTTTTCGTTAGAGTGCCATTTTTGGTTTCATCCTTTGTTATCATCAAAATCTTGGAATCTGTTGTAGAACTATTTTTGTTCTTACAACACCTGATTTCATTTTGAAAAATAGTTAAAATTTCATCTGTGTAACCGGTTAACAACATAGTGTAACAGGTTACACCTGATGCAGAAGTGAAAAATTCCTTTAAAATAATTGAGATGCAAAACCATTTGATATCAAAAATTATTTTATGCATCATGATTATTTGTTAAAGATGTTACTGAGCATTATGGTAAACACATGAACAAATTGCAACTTGCACCTCAATGAAGTGATCAATCTTCCAAGCTCCAAGGATATTTTGACATTGTTGATTGAGACATAATTCTTGTTACCATAGAACTTTGAACATGAAATGTTTTATAATTATTTGAAAGTGCACATGATCTTTGTGAAAATATCTGCCAATTGGTTATGTGTATCCATGAATGTCGCTTCAATATCACCCTTAAGCACATGATCTCGTCAGAAATGATGTTGAATGTCTATATGTTTGGTCCTTGAGTGCATGGCTAGATTTTTTGTTATGTTGATTGCACTTGTATTATCACATTTCAACCGAATGCATCCAAGGTTCACGCCATAGTCGCAAAGTTGTTGTTTTAACCAAAGGATTTGTTCACAATAACTTCTTGCAGCAGTATATTTTGCATCAGTTGTACTAAGAGCCACACATGCTTTCTTTTTGGAGGACCACGATACGAGAGTGTTTCCTAGGATATGACATATGTCGCTTGTGCTTTTCCGGTCTATTTTACAATCTGTATAATCTGAGTCAGAATAACCAATTAAATCCCATACACTACCTTTAGGATACCATAAGCCAACGTTTGTTATTCCTTTGAGGTACTCCATGATTCTCTTCACATAGGCAAGATGTGATTCCTTCGGATTTGCTTGAAACCACGCACAAAGACAAATATTAAACATTATGTCTGAACAACTTACCATCAAATATAATAATGAACCAATCATATCTCGATATTTAGTGAGGTCATGTCTGAGTTTCTGGTGTGACATCCTTGTCTGACATTTCCCACAAACTTTTCTTTCATCAATCTTCAATTTGGGAGTTCTTCTAGCAGATATAATCATCTCTTTAAGATGCAGATGGCTCAAACATTTATGCCATGTCTTCACTTCTTCTTCTTTGACTAAGGTACACTTTGAGGAATAACCAATTTGAGAGCTCCATATGTAACCGTTGTCTATGGTCCTGACTCCTTTCATGATCACTTCACTTTCTTTGTTAGTAATCAGACATTCAGTCTTAGTGAAGTTAACATTTAGACCTTGGTCAGATAGTTGACTGATGCTTATTAGATTTGAAGTCAAGCCCTTAACAAGTAGGACATTGTCAAGGTCAGGAATTCTTGGGCAATCAAGCTTACCAATCCCATTGATCTCACCCTTTGCTCCATCACCAAAGGTTACATAACTCATGGCATGAGGATGAGGGCCAGTTAGCAGGTCTTTGTTTCCAGTCATATGTCTGGAGCACCCACTGTCAAAATACCAATCTTCTTTGGCTGAAACTCTGAAGGAAGTGTGAGCTATTAGACTTGTAACATTAGTCTTAGGAACCCATTGCTTCTGGTTGACAAGCCTGTGATGTTTGGGTCTTGGTTGATAGTGAGTCTGATGATGAGCAGGGCTAGGATAACCATACAACTTATAGCAGAAGGGCTTCAGGTGGCCAAATTTTCCACAGTAGTGGCATCTCCATCTTTGGTGTTTCCCTTTCTGCTGTCTTCCCTTCTGATGTTGTGACATATGATGCGACATCTCAGGTTTGCTTTTAATATGGCTGCACTTAGGTTTGGATTTAGGTTTGCAACCAGTGTAATTGCACTCAGGCTTAGATTCATTATACCCAATTCCAGATTTGTCTCCTGTTATTTGTCCAGTTTGGAGAATCTTGTCTAAGGAGTCAGATCCATTATTTAACATTCTTACATACTTGGTCATCTCTTCTAGTTTAGAATTCAAGAACATAGCTTCAGTTTTTAACTTGGAGATGGTTTCCACATGTTCTGCCTTCTCATTCTCCAGCTGTGTTATCACTTTCTTCTGGCTGTCAACTTGTTGACTCTCATATAGTTTGACACTCAGTAACACAACTTCAGTTTTTAACTTAGAGATGGTTTCCAAGTGTTCTACCTTTTCGTTCTCCAGCTGTGCTATCACTTTCTTCTGGCATTCAACTTGTCTACAAAGTTTTGCACTTTTGTGACACAACACTCTGTAGGTAGTGGCCAACTCTTCAAAGGTTACTTCATCATCACTTGAGTCTTCATCAGAACCCCATCTTCCAGTCAAGGCAGTCACAAGATTTACAGACTCTTCTGTTTCACTTTCATCTAACCAAGTGGCAGCAAGACTCCTCTTCTGTTTCTTGAGGTAGGTCCCACATTCAGTTCTAATGTGTCAATACCCATCACATTCATGGCACTAGACTCCTTTTTCTTCTTTGGGCTTTTCATCTGACCTTGTTCTTCTTCCAATATTATTGGATTTACTGATGTTAGATGCGATGTTCTTGACATTAGCCTTAGATCTTACATCCTTCTTTTTCACAAGCTTGTTGAACTGTCTTCCCAACATTGCTACATCATCTGCCAGATCTTTACAATATCTGGACCACCTTCCTCCCTTTCCTCCTTAGTGTTTGACTTGAATGCTATGCTTTTGACTTTTTTTTCAGATCCATCACACATTCCCATCTCAAATTTTTGAAGGGATCCAATTAGCTCATCAACTCTCATACTGAAAATGTCTTGAGACTCTTCTATGGCTGTCACTTTCATGGCAAATCTCTTAGGGAGTGACCTGAGTATTTTCCTCACTAATTTTTCATCTAACATCTTCTCACCCAGGACTCCTGAGGCATTAGCAATTTCAAGGATATTCATATGAAATTCATGAATATTTTCATCTTCTTTCATCCTTAAATTTTCAAACTTGGTAGTGAGCAGTTGCAGTCTAGACATCTTCACTCTAGAGGTGCCTTCATGAGTGGTTTTGAGAATGTCCCAAACATCTTTAGCCACTTCACAATTGTTTACCAATCTGAAGATATACTTATCTACACCATTGTATTCTGATGCTTTGATATATCTATTGCTTTTGTTATGCATTTGCGTTTTATGATAGATGATGAACAATGCTCTTGTTCATATTATAGCACGTTTAGAAATGACGAACAGTGCTCTTGTTCATGTTAGAGCACACATTTTTCTTCCTGAAGTTTGAATTAGTTTGTGCTTGCATTTGCATTGATGTATATGTGCCTTAAGACTTTCTTTTGTTCTATTTTATTATTATTATTTTTATTATTTACTTTAACTAGTAAGATATTTTTATTATCTGAATTTTTTTTATTGATGTAAGTAAAAAAATATTGTTGTTTTTGGGCTTGTCTCTAACACTTGGTTTAAGCCCATGTAGCTCTTTCTTATTACATTGTATGGTGGATTATATTGTTTTTTATGTTTATTTTAAACTGTATTTTTATTTCGATTGTGATGATCATCGTTAAGGGTTAGAATTTTATTGGAGTTTTCTTGGTTTGCGTGCGGTATTTTCAAGTTGGTTGTTGTTATATTTCGATTCAATTTCGTATACGCTTCTGTTGGTTTAGCATAGCGGTAATCCGAACTTTTTACCAATTAGTGCTTCGACATGCAACTTGTTTTTTCACAATGTTATATTTTAATTTTATTTGCGATGAGCGCATTGTGTGTTAGAAATTTGTAATTCAATTTGTGTTGAGATATAACGATCCAACTTCGTTACGTTTAAATCGAACTTAAATCCTACTTTTGGTAGCTTTATACATCTTCGCATTACACGACATTGATTCACGTCTTCGCGTCATGATTTTGATATGTGCACATTTCATTTTACTTTACTCTTTTGATTTAATTACAATGAATGTGTGTTGTAAATATTATGTATGCGCTTGTATCATTTTGCGTGCTTTGTACATTTTCGATTCGATTTACTTTGTGCCTTTAAGTTACACCTTGTACTAGAGTTCACATCATCATGCTAGAATTTGCACCAATTGTGATGCAATTTGCAACCTTTTGTCACTATTTTCACTTTCATTTATTCTTCAATCATCTTTTACCATCTATTCAAATATCTTCAAACCATTTTCAAAACTAAGTCAAAACAATATTAACCATTTCACAAATCGTTTTTTATAGTAACACGACAAACCCTCGATCAACATCGAGTTTTTCTTCTCTGTTTATCCGAAGTGTGTAAAACTTGTTCTTGATAAAAACCAGTTGAAAAGGGAATGAGGCTTTTACACTTTCCTGCTCCTCAAATGATTGAATGATTGGCTTACGATATATTGCTCGATCTCTCGTCATCCGAATAAAATATTTTAATCAAACTTGAATGAAAAGGGAATGAGAGGTTTACACTTTCCTGCTCCTTGAATAATCCAATGATTGGCTTATGTCATATTGTTCGATTATTTGTCTTCAGCTAATAATAATTTTCTCAATTAAAATTGGGCGAAAAGGGAATGGAAGGTTTACACTTTCTTGCTCCTCGAGTAATCGAATGGCTGTTATCTGGAAGGTTCTTTAGGGTCTGAGACCTTTACTAAATTGCATGTCACACCGTCGTGACTGTCTTGGATTTTCTAGGCTTCTTCTGATCGGCCCAAAACATTTTTTAAAAACAAAAAACACTAGGATTTATTCATCCAATAAGTTTCTATTGGGCTTTTGCACTATATCTATATAGGTGAGGTTTTACTTTATTATGGTTGTTGTCTACCTCTCTCACGAGGACAACACTTACTCTTATACTAAGACTACAAGGTATTTGAATAACATCTCTCCAGTCATGGAATTTGGTGAGACGAGCTTCAAAGCTCGTAATCTAGTGTCCATTTGAATTGTACTAATGTAAATATATTAAAAAATAAATGATCTTTAAAAATTAAAGAAAAATATTTTTTATTCATAAATTTGTTATCATATATTATTTTTATTTAAAAATTAACTTTTTTTTAATTTAATTTGATTCGTTTCAAATATATTTTTTTAAAAATTGTTGATTTATAAATATCAACGACTTCCTTACATTAATACGTAAATATATATAAACCTTATCGTCAAGAATTGAACTTCAAATCAACCATTAACACTTATTTAATTCAACTATCTATTATCATATCATTTGAGCTATTCCGTTCACCTAATTTCAAATATACTTACATATGTGCTCATGCACACACTTATTTAATATAAGAGAGAAATAAATTAAATATTCAAAATATATATATATATATATATATATATATATATATATATATATATATATATATATATATATATATATAATTCCAATAATGCAGAGTTTCTGCACTATTTATATTATAAATTTCAATGAAAATTATTATAGGTTATTAATTTGGTTTTAATAAAATAATAATAATGTTATAGTATTATCCTTTGGTTTAATATTTATTTCTAAATTTATAAATAAAATATTTAATTATAAATAAAATAATAGTAATGTATAAATGTTACTAATAGTTATCTAAATATTATTTGATTGATAAATTAAAGTTTGAGATTAAAGTTAAAAATATACATCTAAACAAAATATTTGAAAATATAACTGTTTTATTTTTTTAAGGCAATAAAGGTGTCATATAATATAATAGTGTGAATTAGATTTTTTGTTGTTGAAGGTAATATAAAAATAATTGAAATTAGGACCATGTTTTCCATAAAGTAAGGAACATCTTCAAAAAGTAAGAACAAATTTCGTAATTAATTTTTTCTTCTTTTGAGTAAATATTTCTAAAGGAATTTTTTATGGTGAAAAAATTGCAATTGGTTTTTTTTCTATAATTTCATAAAATTGTTTGGGAGGATCTTTAGCAAACAAAGAGAGTTTTTAATAAAGATTTAAATTTAAAAGACAAAATTCTAACTGAATTATTAGTTTGTTTCTTCCCTTATCCAATCTCTTTAGATACATATCTAATATTTAATACTTAATTAAATAGAAAAATATTTATTCTATTAGTATCGAAATAATATAAGAATTTAAATAATGAAACCTAACTTTTGCCATATATATATAAGTACGGTTTTTACCAAGTAAATCAAAACAAGATTTTCTTAAACAATAAATCTAAGTAAGATATAAAAATTTAAATGATTAGATCGTTAAATCAAATCAATGTTATAGATATAAAAACTCAAGCTCTAGCCTTATATATAGAAACAATTCATATCAAATAGATTGAACCAAAATCTTAAACCCAAAAGAACTTGTAGCTTATATTCTACTTTCTTCTAAATAGTTTGTCCAAAAACACTTCATCTTCATCACTAGTTTGTCATGGAAACCTTCTTCAACTTTGAAGCGTATTTACCTAGCGAAAGAATTGAATCTTCACATAACATTCATGTTTTTAGAAAATGTTTTTGCATTGATTTTGAGTTCAGCCACACAATTGTACCTTCTCAATCCAATGCCACAACCTTTATGCCCGATTTTACAACTACAATAAAAAAAGTTGTAGCGATTCCTATTGAAATTCTGTGTAATGGTTTGGAAGGAGATCATAATGGTGTTTTATACGCCGAATTTTCTTTTGTACCAGATGATTTATTATATACGGTTCTACCAAATCTTGAAGAATTTGCTAGACAAATAGTTGCACACAACTATGAAAATCGTGATATATTAGAGTTGAATGTGCGTCTTTCTGCCATAACATCAATTGAAGAGGAGGAAGAAGATTTTAGAAATCAAGATGATTATGGTCAAGCCCAACAAGTTGTTGATTTGATGGAGAAATTAGAAAATTGTTATCCTTTTTCTGACTCAACCGAACAATGTCCTATTTGTTTGGAGGAGTTTTGCATTAAATCAGATTTAGCTCGTACCAAATGCTCACATGTTTTTCATAAAAATTGTATTGGCTCATGGATTCAACAATGCATCAATCGCTCATCAACTTACACTTGTCCATTGTGTCGAGGTCTTCTATAAACATTTATGGAAATAGTTGTTATAATCTTTGTACTTTTGTTTCTTAAAATATTTTGATCTTTAATTATAATTAATTTTAGAGTTAAAGATATTTGTATCCCTTATTTGGACGAGTTTTAGTTTTTTTCTTTAATTATTGTATTTTTACTGTTATAATATAATAATTTAAATTTTTATTATGTGACTATCCAATAATAAAATAATTATTAAAAAAAATGTTATTCTAATCATTAGAGTGACATTTGTCTTTGTACTAATGCAATTTGAAAGAGTTGTGGTTTATTTTTCTGCCACATCATTTAATATATATTATAATAAAAAGTAGATTATAAAAAAATTAAAGAGAAGAAAATAAATCTTAGGGTAAAATTTCTTTTAACCCTTAACTTTATAAGAAAAGTGTTTGTGAATTTGATTTTATGCTTTCAATTTGTATAAAAAGATGAATGTGATAGTTACTCATTTTTTTTTATTTTAAACAAGATTGTAACCATGCTTGCACGGATGAATTTAATAAATTAAAGAGTTAAATGTAGTTTTAATTCTACTATTTTAATTTTTAATTGTTTTTTTAAAATTAATTTCTCTATTTTAATTTTTATAACTTTTTAATTTTCTTTAAACAAAATCTTTTTTTTCTTCATATTTCTTCTTTTGATTGCCCCCCTCACTATTATATAGTTAACAATTAAACTTGTGATGCGGAGTTGACATGGCAAAGCCTATATATCACTACGACAAAAACCTTTTTCAATGTCATATATTTAAAAAGTTAAAATTACTTTTATAATATTATATAATAGCAATAATATAAATTATTAAATTAAAAAAATTACAATTAATTAATGTTGTAAATTAATTATTTAGATGAATAAATTATTTTATTAATATATAAAATAAAATTTAATAATATTAGGATGTATTTCTTTGTAAAATAAGAATTATTGGACATAGCAGTACTAGACACTACAAAATAGTACAAGACAATTTTTTATATTATACTGTGTTTGATGATCGATATACCGGACAACTTTTATCTATTTTGCTTAATATATCTTTGTACCAAATAATAGAATTTTTACTATAATATTTTTATTGATATACAAATATTGATTTTCATGAAATAAAATACTAAACAGTGAGAAGAAGAAAAATAACAAAGAGAGAATTTCTTTTTACTTTACATCAGACAAAACAATATAATTTTATTATAATATTTTTATTAATAAATAAAATATTAATATTATATTTATAATCAAAATATTAAATAGAGAGATATTAAAAATTGTATTTCAATATTTTTTGATAATTTGTGTTTGGGACAAAAAGTTGTCCCGTGATTTATAGTGAGCAAATTTTTTTTATGTTTTTGTCATCTTCTTTGTCATATATTTTGTCATGTCCTATAATAAGTTTTTGCATCAGACAAAATATAAAAGAAGTTCTCATGTCCAATCAAATGCACCATTAATGATAAGTAGTTAATTAATCATTTATTCATTCAATATTTAATATTTTCAAATTATATTAATTTATAAAACAATATTAATATATAAAAAAAAATAATTGAATTATTGAATATTGAATATTCTTCTCCCAAAATATATTGTGTCTCTTTAATCACTATATCACCATCTCAGACACATTCATACCTTCGCCGCCTTTCTAACAATCACGTTCATCCCTATTACATTCATCTCCTTCATCATTACAACCATTCGCCAACTCAAAAACCAAATTTTCCCCAATGACCATACTCAATCAAGAACAACAAATTTTTGTGCTTCACGCTCATAACCTAACACTTTTCATTTGTTAGAAATAATTCATTTTCAGTATTAGTAGTATTTGCTTTGTTAAGTTTAGCCTTTCTAGTGTAGATTAGTAAATTGTCTATGTGGCATTATAATTTGTGTATATATAGTACTGTAGTTGTCAACAGTTGTATTCACTAAGTATTGTAGTGCCGTGTGTGTAACCGTTTTAGCATAGTAGTGAAAGTTTATTATTCTCTCTTCTCTCATCTTCATCTTCTTTATTTTGTGCACCAATAATTGGTATCTAGAGCTCCGGTTCAGATCCACAGGGAAACACGAGGAAATACGACTGAACGGTGAGGCGTTGTGTGATTGATTTCGTTTCTTGAGTTAACGTTAAAAATTTGATTGGAATTGTAACAGAATCACATTTCTTGATTCTTCAAGATTGGGAAACACTAGTGTTTTGTGAGATCTGAATTTTGCACAAGGTTGAAGATGAACAGAGACGGTAATCTGGGTATCAAGCTTCTAGTGTTCGATGGTTAGAACCGAAACCGTTGGATGATTCAAATGTGTGTGTTGTTTGACGCTCAATATGTTCTTAATCTCGTCAATGACTGTTACATTCTGGTTGCACTTCTGATAAATGCAGCATATACGCAAAGAAATGCTCAGCGTGATTTGAGGAAGATGGATCATAAGGTGTTGTTCTACATCCATCAGTGTGTGGATGTGAACGTGTTTGAGAAAATAGTTGATTTAACAACGATGAAGGTTGTGTGGGACATACTGGTACGGTGCTACGGTGGTGATGCATCAGTGAAGAAGGTAAAGATTTAGTATTTACATAAGCAGTATGAAAATCCCAGTATTAAGAACAATGAGAAGGTACCTAACTACATCTCTAGAGTGATTATGATCACAAATGGGATGAAATCGCGTGGAGAAACATTCTCTGAAGATAGTATCATTGAGAAGGTACTTAGATCTCTTACTCCTCGGTTTGATTACATTATTGTAGCAATTGAACATTCTAAGGATCTGAGCATCATGAGAATAGAAGAGCTGCAAATCAGTCTAGAGGTGCAAGAGTTGCATCTGACTAAAAGAACCTCTGAGAGAGAGGTAGGGCATGCTCTGAAAGCTTCTTTTGTCAAGAAGGACCAGAATTAGTCTTTGTTATAGGCCAAGAAAATACATGGTAGTCTTTGCGAATGACTGTTAGTCAAACAAGGAAAGGGAGTCAGAAGAAGAAAACATAGCTAGAGGAGATTATGATGATGAACCTGTGTTATTGATGGCTTATAAATCTGATGATGATGAACCTGTGTGATTGACGTTTTCTGATTTTGAAGGAGACTCTGAATATGAGTCAGAGTCAGAAGATGACTCTGAATCTGAAGTCGAGTCTGATTTTGAATATGAGTCAGAATATGAAGGTTCTGAAGAAGAGTTAGAATATGAGGGTTCTAAAGATGAGTCAGAGTTAGAAGATGACTCTAAAGATAAAGATGAGTCAGACTCTGAAAGTGACTATGAAGATGAAGAAGACTCTGAAGGCGAGTCTGATTCTGAAGGTGAATCTGATTTTGATCCAGATTCTGATGATGATCCAGAATCTGGAGGTAATCAAATCTTTGAAGGTGGAGCTTCTGAAGGTGGAGCCTTTGAAGGTGGTCCAACTTCTGAGGGCGGTCAAGCATCCGATAATGTTCTAGAATCAGAAAGGGATTCTAAACAAGTTTAGAGATCATAAAGAATCATAAACATCCCAAGAAAGTTTGTAGAGTTTGATATGTTGCAAGATACTGAAATAGACTCTGAAGGAGAAGTCATCCAGTGTGCCATGTTAGTAGACTTTGAACCACTCAGTGTTGAAGAAATGCTCAATAAGAAAGTGTGGTTGAAGGCCATGAAAAATGAACTTGAGCTTCTAAAAAGATTTGACCTGCTAAATTGTAAGGTTGTTGTCACACCGTAAAAAAAATCACAAATTGGATTCTGATTCTAAAGGTGATGATGTAGATGCCACAACTTTTAAGCAGTTGGTTGACTCTCTGAGGTATTTGTGCAACACCAAACCTGACATTTACTATATAGTTAGAATGGTTAGTTGGTTTATGAGTAAACCGAAGTGGTCTCATTACCAAGTTGTTGTCAGGATTTTGAGGTATATTAAGGGGACTCTGAAGTATGAAGTTTTGTTCTCTTCTGGTGAAAAAGTTAAGTCAAAACCGATGTATTACTCGGACTCTGATTGATGTGGAGACGGAGTTGACAGAAGAATTACTTCTGGATATTTGTTTAAGTATCTGGGAATTCCTATTGCTTGGTATTCCAAGAAGCAGTCAGTTGGTGCTTTGTCAACCTATGAAGCATAAGATATTGTAGGTGTCGTGGTTGCATGTCAAGCTATTTGGCTTTTGAATTTACTGCAGGATATGAAGATCAAGGTAAACAAGCCTCTGAAGTTGATGATTGATAATAAGTCTGCAATCAATCTTTCTAAGAAACCAGTGTTGCATGGGAGAAGCAAGCATTTTGAGACTAAGTATCATTTTCTGAGAAGTCAAGTTCATAATGGAGTGCTAGAAATTATGCATTATAGCACCCAGAAGCAGCTGGCAGATGTTCTGACGAAAGCGATCAAGACTAATCAGTTTTTCCACTTGAGGAATGGAATTGTTGTTGTTAATTTTGATTAGCTGAATATGAATTAAGGGATGGTGTTAGAAGTAATTCATCTTCAGCATTATTAGTATTTGTTTTGTTAAGCTTAACCTAGCTAGTGTAGGTTAGCATGTTGTTTATGTGGCATTATTATTTGTGTGTATATAGTACTGTAGCTGTCAACAATTGTATCCGCTGAGTATTATAGTGCAGTATGTGTGCAACCATTTTGCTGTAACCGTTTTAGCAGAGTAGTGGAAGTTTGTTATTCTCTCTTCTCTCTTTTCTTTCATCTTCATCTTCTTCATCTTGTGCACCAACATTATTCACCCAGCAACACAATACCAGAAATTCAGAAACCATATGCATTCTTCCTCAACCAAGAATCCTAAACCTCCTTGATCTCACCTTTTAAATACCAAAACCTAGTGACAAATTGTGAGTGCCTGTGATGAATCTGAATGAACATGGGTAAATGTTACTAAAACAATTACCATTAGATTTAAAGAGATTATAAGAACGAGCCTCAAAGAGATTCATCTTGCTGACATATAAATTTCTAGATTCGAGATTCATATGAAAACAAGAAACCCCTTGCTAACACAAATGACCCTTATTTATTTCCTGACTCAATAATCAAACTAAAAGAGAAAAAGGAGTGACAAGAGAATGAGATTTTTATGATTGTGATATATTGAAGGAGCTAGAAGTTTTTCTTTAATAAAAAAAATCAAAAAATAAAGTGAAATTCAATCCGAAGGGGCAACGAAAGTTAGAGCATCTGTAATGGATTCAAACTATTTTTGAGTTTTTTGTGGGATTCATTAAACCACATCATCTCGAAGTAACTCATCTAATTTTCCTTCTAATGGTGCAACTTTAAAAAACTCATATTGGATCCCACAATTTTATCTCATATATTAAAATTTAATTTATACTAAATTTTATTTTAACTTAAAATATTAATTTAAATTATTTAAATCAATATTAGTGCGAAATAAAATAATTAAACAAATCTAATTAAATTTAAACTATAATAATAACTAAAGTAAAAGATCATTATTAAATTGTTAAAGTAAAATTAACATTTATAAAAAAAAATCATTTATAAAATTATTAATATAAAATAAAATAAATATGTAAATCATTTATAAGGAAATAAATTGTTAAAAGAAAAACATTGAAAAAAAGCAGCATAATATTGTTAGTTTTAATATTAATTTATTACTTGTGTTAACTTAAACAAGGTTGCTTCAGAATGCAACGCTTGACCACTGTGATCAACTCCAATGATTCTTAAAGAAAAACCAATCAAATTGTGGATTTTTTTTCATTCCTATTAGAAAGGACTAATTAATATAAATTAGGGATACAAAATAAAGTGCAACCCTGTAGGTTAGATTAACAATGTTATTTTCCAAGGGAGGGTTCGAACCCCTTTAATTCCAAACTTTTGTTTTATACATTAATATTAGTAACTCCTCTAAACTTTCAATAATTAATTTATTACTTAACATTTGTTAAAAAATATAATTCAAAATAATTTAATTATTATTTGAAAACATAAATAATTTTAAAATTAATCATAGATTTTTATTTTTTAAAATTTAATAATTTATATTATTATTAAATAATATTATAAAATTAATTTTTACTTTTTAATATATAACATGGCAAAGTTGTATGACATGGTGCCACATAAAATCTACATCACAAATTCAAGTGTCATCTATACAAAAGTGGAGGGGTATCAAAATATCAAAAAATATAAAAAAAGTGGATCAAAAAGTTGGTTGTTTTTAAAGGGGACTTGAAACTTATAAAAATCAAAATACGATTATATTTAAGCCTAAACTAAAAAGAGTTGAAAGAAAGTATAATCACTATAAAAAAATCTCTGATTTACCACATGAAAAACACGTCACAACACAATATATCACATTGCAACATTCAAATTAGCGACGTGAACGAATATGTCTCAGGAACGCTAGTGGCAACTCATTTGCCACATGAAAAATATGTCGCAACTTTGTCATGTGGTATTCACGTCGCAAAACTTTATCATGTGATAATCACGTCATTAATTTTTACATAGGGTGCAACATTGTCCAACTACGTGTCAGAGTGCAGAGATATGTGCAGGAAGTAGGGATGCGGTATGGAGTGACTTGCGATGTGAATAACATGTCGCAAAGTTGAATACATGTCATAATTTTGCCATGTGATTTCTATTTCACAATTTTGATTTTTTTATAAAAAAATATTTTTATAAAATAATTAATAATTATATTTCAAAAAGTAATTAATAAAATAAATTATATTTTTATTTCAAAAATAATTCTAAATATGAAAATTTTATAAAAATTCAATTAAAATTTATTAACAAAATACAAAAATTAAAAAGTGGAATAACAATATAAATACTCAACAAATATAAGAAAATCAATCATCGACATCAATCTCATCTTCTTCATCCTTCTCATTTACCGCTCCTTGACCATCAACTATTCTAAATTTGTCATTTCTATCAAATCATTGATTTTTATGCACTGTACCATATGTTTGGTTCCTTTGTGAGAACGTTGTAACACCTCAAAATTTGCCATCCTCTTCTTGAGACTAGTTTGACACATTGCATTTCATATTTTAGAGCATTAGGCATTGCATTTTTGCATCTCATATGAAAATAAGAAGGTCATCCTCCAAAGTCTTTTCAAAAGATGGAGAAGTTACATGATTCAAGCCTGAGGGTCTCTATGAATTGATTATCAACCATCCGAGGGTTTGCATTTCATTAGGGTTTCTTGATTCTTCAAAGGTCTTGTGCATCATCTTATCTGCAAGGATATATCACCATCATCAGGGTTCTATCATCATCAAGACATTTCAAGGTCATCTGAGGACCAAAAGTCAACTGTGCAGTCAACTGAGGGCTATGAGGTGGGGAAATGAGTTGAGACACCTCAATCATGTTCAAATGGGGTCCATTCATCATTTTAAACATCTATCTTGAAGATTCAAAGGTCATGGCAAAGGTTACTAAAAATGGAAAGTGACTTATAATTCAAAGTTTCCAAATTTGGCAAGTTTTTGGTCCACTTTCAACTTGACTTTGCAATATCAAAGATGTTTCAAATGGATTTTTGGTGAACATGAAAGTTGTAGCTCTTTGTCTCCCCTTTCCAAAAAGTCCTAATTCATGTCCATATGATGAATGGTTGAGGAGTTATGGTCATTTGATCACAAGGTGTGCATGGAAATTCAAAATGGCATAACTTTTGATACAATGCTCCAAATTGGTTCATTCTTTTGGCAAAATGCTTCTCATGTTCAAGACATCTCAAATGAGCTTTGCCATGCATGGGAAAATGGGTGTGAGTATGCTCATTATTTCACACATGTTCAAATTAAAGTGAATCTTCACCATTCATTTTTGGCTTAAGATACAAGCTTTTAATAAAATAAGTCCATGTGCATTTCCAGTTTATCTCTGGAAAGCCTTAGAGAGCGCTTTGCGCCCTCTTAGGCCCCTTTGCTTTTTTTCACAGCGCCCTCTAAGGTCCCCTTTAGTAAACATTAAAATTATAACATTGCGCGGTTATTTCAAGTTCTTTTTCACGTTATAAGGCGCATGTTAGATCTGTTTCCTCCTTCTCAATCGTACACGATGATGCACTATGGGCATGTCTATGAGCTGTAAAGTTTCAATATTCATGTCATTTAAATAGTTTGGGTTTATTTTGACGGTTGTTTTTAAATTGCTTCATATCTCACTATTATAACATGATTACTTACTACGTAGCTAGTAAC
>NW_026112644.1:0-77578 GCF_024323335.1 Lathyrus oleraceus | reverse complement strand
ACATTTTCATAATTTACACAATTCAATCAAATTTCATGGGTTTAACAACAACTTTTTATCATTCCCACAATTCAATCAAATTTCATGGGTTCAAACAGCAACAATTTCATAATTCCCACAATTCAATCAATTTTCACGGGTTTAACAGTAACATTTTCATCATTCCCCAATTCAATCAAATTTCATGAGTTTAACAGCAACATTTTTATCATTCATAAAATTCAATCAAATATCATGGGTTTAACAGTAACATTTTCATCATTCCCGCAATTCAATCAAATTCCATGGGTTTAACAACAACAATTTCATCATGCGCATAATTTAATCAATTTTCATGAGTTAACAATAACTTTTTCATCATTTTCACCATTCAATCAAATTCCATGGGTTTAACAACAACAATTTCATCATGCATAATTTAATCAATTTTCATGAGTTAACAACAACACATTTTCATCATTCCACAATTCAATCAAATTCCATGGATTTAATAGCAACGTTTTCGTCATTTACTCAATTCAATCAAATTTATGGTTTTAAGAGCAACATTTCATCATTCCCACAATTCAATCAATTTTCATGGTTTAACTATAACATTTTCATCATTCCCACAATTCAATCAAATTTAATTGGTTTAACACCAACCTTTTCATCATTCCCACAATCAATCAAATATCATGGGTTTAATAGCAGCGTTTTCATAATTCACTCAATTCAATCTTATTTAATGGTTTTAAGAGCAACAATTTCATCATTCCCACAATTCAATCAATTTTCACGGGTTTAACAGTAACCTTTTGCATCATTCCCACACTTTATTCAAATTTCTTGAGTTTAACAGCACATTTTCATCATTCACAAATTCATCAGATTTCATTGGTTCAACAACAACGTTTTCATCATTCCCACAATTCAATCAAATTCCATGGGTTTAATAGCAGCGTTTTCATCATTCCCACAATTCAATCAAATTGCATGGGTTTAACAGCAACATTTTCTTCCGTTACACAATTAAATAAATTTTATGGGTTTAACAACAATATTTCATCATTCCCACCATTCAATCAAATTTCCTGGGTTTAACAACAACATTTTCATCAATCCCATAATTTTATCAAATTCCATGAGTTTAACAGCAACAATATTCATTATTCAAACAATTCAATAGAATTTCATGGTTTAATTGCAAAACATTCATCATTCCCACAATTAATCAAATTTCATGGGTTTTTAACAGCAACAATTTCATCATGGGCACATTTTAATCAATTTTCATGAGTTTAACAACAACAATTTCATCATTTTCACAATTCAATCAATTTCATTGGTTTAACAAAACATTTTCATCATTAGCACAATTCAATCAAACCCATGGATTAATAGCAACATTTTCATAATTTAACACAATTCAATCAAATTTCATGGGTTTAACAACAACATTTTTATCATTCCCACAATTCAATCAAATTTTATGGGTTCAACAGCAACAATTTCATCATTCCCACAATTCAATCAATTTTCACGGGTTTAACAGTAACATTTTCATCATTCCCACAATTCAATCAAATTTCATGAGTTTAACAGCACATTTTTATCATTCATAAAATTCAATCAAATATCATGGGTTTTAACAGTAACATTTTCATCATTCCGCAATTCAATCAAATTCATGGGTTTAACAACAACAATTTCATCATGCGCATAATTTAATCAATTTTCATGAGTTTAACAATAACTTTTTCATCATTTTCACCATTCAATCAAATTCCATGGGTTTAACAACAACAATTTCATCATGCGCATAATTTAATCAATTTTCATGAGTTTAACAACAACATTTTCATCATTCCCACAATTCAATCAAATTCCATGGATTTAATAGCAACGTTTTCGTCATTTACTCAATTCAATCAAATTTTATGGTTTTTAAGAGCAACAATTTCAATCATTCCCACAATTCAATCAATTTTCATGGGTTTAACTATAACATTTTCATCATTCCACAATTCAATCAAATTTATTGGTTTAACACCAACCTTTTCATCATTCCCACAATTCAATCAAATATCATGGGTTAATAGCAGCGTTTTCATAATTCACTCAATTCAATCTTATTTTAATGGTTTTAGAGCAACAATTTCATCATTCCCACAATTCAATCAATTTTCACGGGTTTAACAGTAACCTTTTTGCATCATTCCCACACTTATTCAAATTTCATTGGTTCAACAACAACGTTTTCATCATTCCCACAATTCAATCAAATTCCATGGGTTTAATAGCAGCGTTTTCATCATTCCCACAATTCAATCAAATTGCATGGGTTTAACAGCACATTTCTTCGTTTACACAATTAAATAAATTTATGGGTTTAACAATCTATATTTCATCATCCCACCATTCAATCAAATTTCCTGGGTTTAACAACAACATTTTCATCATCCCATAATTTTATCAAATTCATGAGTTTAACAGCAACATATTCATTATTCAAACAATTCAATAGAATTTCATGGTTTAATTGCAAAACATTCATCATTCCCACAATTTAATCAAATTTCATGGGTTTTAACAGCAACAATTTCATCATGGGCACATTTAATCAATTTTCATGAGTTTAACAACAACAATTTCATCATTTCACAATTCAATCAACTTTCATTGGTTTAACAAAAACATTTTCATCATTAGCACAATTCAATCAAACCTCATGGGATTAATAGCAACATTTTCATAATTTACACAATTCAATCAAATTTCATGGGTTTAACAACAACATTTTTATCATTCCCACAATTCAATCAAATTTTATGGGTTCAACAGCAACAATTTCATCATTCCCACAATTCAATCAATTTTCACGGGTTTAACAGTAACATTTTCATCATTCCCACAATTCAATCAAATTTCATGAGTTTAACAGCAACATTTTCATCATTCCAAAAATTCAATCAAATTTCATGGGTTTAACAGTAACATTTTCATCATTCCCGCAATTCAATCGAATTCCATGGGTTTAACAACAACAATTTCATCATGCGCATAATTTAATCAATTTTCATGAGTTTAACAACAACTTTTCATCATTTTCACAATTCAATCAATTTCTTGGGTTTAACCGCAACATTTTCATTATTGACACAATTCAATCAAATCCATGGGTTTAATAGCAACATTTTTATAATTTACACAATTGAATCATATTTCATAGGTTTAACAACAACATTTCACCATTCCACAATTAATCAAAGTTCAAAGGTTTAACAGCAAGATTTCATCATTCCATAATTCAATCGAATTAATGGGTTAACAATAACATTTCATCATTCATAAACTTTTATCAAATTTCATGGGTTTAACAACAACATTTTCATCATTCACACAAATCAATCAATTTTCATGGGTTTAATAGCACTATTTTCATTATTTACACAATTGAATAAATTTCATGGGTTTATCAATAACATTTTCATCATTCATACAATTCAATCTTATTTCATGGGTTTAACAAAAAAGTCTTCATCATTCACACAATTCAATTGAATTTTATTGGTTTAACAACAACATTTTCATCATTCCCACAATTCAATCAAATTCCATGGATTTAATAGCAACGTTTTCGTCATTTACTCAATTCAATCAAATTTTATGGTTTTAAGAGCAACAATTTCATCATTCCTACAATTCAATCAATTTTCATGGGTTTAACTATAACATTTTCATCATTCCCACAATTCAATCAAATTTAATTGGTTTAACACCAACCTTTTCATCATTCCAAGATTCAATCAAATATCATGGGTTTAATAGCAGCGTTTTCATAATTCACTCAATTCAATCTAATTTTAATGGTTTTAAGAGCAACAATTTCATCATTCCCACAATTCAATCAATTTTCACGGGTTTAACAGTAACCTTTGCATCATTCCCACACTTCAATCAAATTTCATTGGTTCAACAACAACGTTTTCATCATTCCCACAATTCAATCAAATTCCATGGGATTAATAGCAGCGTTTTCATCATTCCCACAATTCAATCAAATTGCATGGGTTTAACAGCAACATTTTCTTCCGTTACACAATTAAATAAATTTTATGGGTTTAACAACAATATTTTCATCATTCCCACCATTCAATCAAATTTCTGGGTTTAACAACAACATTTTCATCAATCCCATAATTATCAAATTCCATGAGTTTAACAGCAACATATTCATTATTCAAAAATTCAATAGAATTTCATGGTTTTAATTGCAAAACTTTCATCATTCCCCCATTTAATCAAATTTCATGGGTTTAACAGCAACAATTCATCATGGGCACATTTTAATCAATTTCATGAGTTTAACAACAACAATTTCATCATTTTCACAATTCAATCAACTTTCATAGGTTTAACAAAAACATTTTCATCATTGACACAATTCAATCAAACCTCATGGATTTAATAGCAACATTTCATAATTTACACAATTCAATCAAATTTCAGGGTTTAACAACAACATTTTTATCATTCCCACAATTCAATCAAATTTCATGGGTTCAACAGCAACAATTTCATAATTCCCACAATTCAATCAATTTTCACGGGTTTAACAGTAACATTTTCATCATTCCCACAATTCAATCAAATTTCATGAGTTTAACAGCAACATTTTTATCATTCATAAAATTCAATCAAATATCATGGGTTTAACAGTAACATTTTCATCATTCCCGCAATTCAATCAAATTCCATGGGTTTAACAACAACAATTTCATCATGCGCATAATTTAATCAATTTTCATGAGTTTAACAACAACATTTTCATCATTCCCACAATTCAATCAAATTCCATGGATTTAATAGCAACGTTTTCGTCATTTACTCAATTCAATCAAATTTTATGGTTTTAAGAGCAACAATTTCATCATTCCCACAATTCAATCAATTTTCATGGGTTTAACTATAACATTTTCATCATTCCCACAATTCAATCAAATTTAATTGGTTTAACACCAACCTTTTCATCATTCCCACAATTCAATCAAATATCAGGGTTTAATAGCAGCGTTTTCATAATCACTCAATTCAATCTTATTTAATGGTTTTAAGAGCAACAATTTCATCATTCCACAATTCAATCAATTTTCACGGGTTTAACAGTAACCTTTTTGCATCATTCCCACACTTTATTCAAATTTCATTGGTTCAACAACAACGTTTTCATCATTCCCACAATTCAATCAAATTCCATGGGTTTAATAGCAGCGTTTTCATCATTCCCACAATTCAATCAAATTGCATGGGTTTAACAGCAACATTTTCTTCCGTTACACAATTAATAAATTTTATGGGTTTAAACATATATATTTTCATCATTCCCACATTCAATCAAATTTCCTGGGTTTAACAACAACATTTTCATCAATCCCATAATTTTATCAAATTCCATGAGTTTAACAGCAACATATTCATTATTCAAACAATTCAATAGAATTTCATGGTTTTAATTGCAAAACATTCATCATTCCCACAATTTAATCAAATTTCATGGGTTTAACAGCAACAATTTCATCATGGGCACATTTTAATCAATTTCATGAGTTAACAACAACAATTTCATCATTTTCACAATTCAATCAACTTTCATTGGTTTAACAAAAACATTTTCATCATTAGCACAATTCAATCAAACCTCATGGGATTAATAGCAACATTTCATAATTTACACAATTCAATCAATTTCATGGGT
Organism: Lathyrus oleraceus; assembly: GCF_024323335.1. Taxonomy (NCBI): domain Eukaryota; kingdom Viridiplantae; phylum Streptophyta; class Magnoliopsida; order Fabales; family Fabaceae; genus Lathyrus; species Lathyrus oleraceus. The sequence continues at coordinate 71,841 of NW_026112644.1, read as the reverse complement.
TTAACAACAACATTTTATCATTCCCACAATTCAATCAAATTTTATGGGTTCAACAGCAACAATTCATCATTCCCACAATTCAATCAATTTTCACGGGTTTAACAGTAACATTTCATCATTCCCACAATTCAATCAAATTTCATGAGTTTAACAGCAACATTTTCATCATTCCAAAAATTCAATCAAATTTCATGGGTTTAACAGTAACATTTTCATCATTCCCGCAATTCAATCGAATTCCATGGGTTTAACAACAACAATTTCATCATGCGCATAATTTAATCAATTTTCATGAGTTTAACAACAACTTTTCATCATTTTCACAATTCAATCAAATTCTTGGGTTAACCGCAACATTTTCATTATTGACACAATTCAATCAAATTCCATGGGTTTAATAGCAACATTTTTATAATTTACACAATTGAATCATTTCATAGGTTTAACAACAACATTTCCACCATTCCACAATTTAATCAAATTTCAAAGGTTTTAACAGCAAGATTTTCATCATTCCCACAATTCAATCGAATTTAATGGGTTTAACAACAACATTTTCATCATTCATAAACTTTTATCAAATTTCATGGGTTTTAACAACAACATTTCATCATTCACAAAATCAATCAATTTCATGGGTTTAATAGCACTATTTTCATCATTTACACAATTGAATAAATTTCATGGGTTTATTAATAACATTTCATCATTCATACATTCAATCTAATTTCATGGGTTTAACAAAAAAAGTCTTCATCATTCACACAATTCAATTGAATTTTATTGGTTTAACAACAACATTTTCATCATTCCCACAATTCAATCAAATTCCATGGGTTTAATAGCAACGTTTTCGTCATTTACTCAATTCAATCAAATTTTATGGTTTTAAGAGCAACAATTTCATTATTCCGAACAATTCAATCAATTTCCATGGGTTTAAATATAACATTTTCATCATTCCCACAATTCAATCAAACTTAATTGGTTTAACACCAACCTTTTCATCATTCCCACAATTCAATCAAATATCATGGGTTTAATAGCAGCGTTTTCATAATTCACTCAATTCAATCTAATTTTAATGGTTTTAAGAGCAACAATTTCATCATTCCACAATTCAATCAATTTTCAGGGGTTTAACAGTAACCTTTTTGCATCATTCCCACACTTCAATCAAATTTCATTGGTTCAACAACAACGTTTTCATCATTCCCACAATTCAATCAAATTCCATGGGATAATAGCAGCGTTTCATCATTCCCACAATTCAATCAAATTGCATGGGTTTTAACAGCAACATTTTCTTCCGTTACACAATTAAATAAATTTTATGGGTTTAACAACAATATTTTCATCATTCCCACCATTCAATCAAATTTCCTGGGTTTAACAACAACATTTTCATCAATCCCATAATTTTATCAAATTCCATGAGTTTAACAGCAACATATTCATTATTCAAACAATTCAATAGAATTTCATGGTTTTAATGCAAAAATTTCATCATTCCCCAATTTAATCAAATTTCATGGGTTAACAGCAACAATTTCATCATGGGCACATTTTAATCAATTTTCATGAGTTTAACAACAACAATTTCATCATTTTCACAATTCAATCAACTTTCATAGGTTTAACAAAAACATTTTCATCATTGACACAATTCAATCAAACCTCATGGGATTAATAGCAACATTTTCATAATTTACACAATTCAATCAAATTTCATGGGTTTAACAACAACATTTTTATCATTCCCACAATTCAATCAAATTTCATGGGTTCAACAGCAACAATTTCATAATTCCCACAATTCAATCAATTTTCACGGGTTTAACAGTAACATTTTCATCATTCCCACAATTCAATCAAATTTCATGAGTTTAACAGCAACATTTTTATCATTCATAAAATTCAATCAAATATCATGGGTTTAACAGTAACATTTTCATCATTCCCGCAATTCAATCAAATTCCATGGGTTTAACAACAACAATTTCATCATGCGCATAATTTAATCAATTTTCATGAGTTTAACAATAACTTTTTCATCATTTTCACCATTCAATCAAATTCCATGGGTTTAACAACAACAATTTCATCATGCGCATAATTTAATCAATTTTCATGAGTTTAACAACAACATTTTCATCATTCCCACAATTCAATCAAATTCCATGGATTAATAGCAACGTTTCGTCATTTACTCAATTCAATCAAAATTTATGGTTTTAAGAGCAACAATTTGATCATTCCCACAATTCAATCAATTTTCATGGGTTTAACTATAACATTTTCATCATTCCCACAATTCAATCAAATTTAATTGGTTTAACACCAACCTTTTCATCATTCCCACAATTCAATCAAATATCATGGGTTTAATAGCAGCGTTTTCATAATTCACTCAATTCAATCTAATTTTAATGGTTTTAAGAGCAACAATTTCATTATTCCCACAATTCAATCAATTTTCACGGGTTTAACAGTAACCTTTTTGCATCATTCCCACACTTTAATCAAATTTCATTGGTTCAACAACAACGTTTTCATCATTCCCACAATTCAATCAAATTCCATGGGTTTAATCGCAGCGTTTTCATCATTCCCACAATTCAATCAAATTGCATGGGTTTAACAGCAACATTTTCTTCCGTTACACAATTAAATAAATTTATGGGTTTAACATATATATTTTCATCATTCCCACCATTCAATCAAATTTCCTGGGTTTAACAACAACATTTCATCAATCCCATAATTTTATCAAATTCCATGAGTTTAACAGCAACATATTCATTATTCAAACAATTCAATAGAATTTCATGGTTTTAATTGCAAAACATTCATCATTCCACAATTTAATCAAATTTCATGGGTTTAACAGCAACAATTTCATCATGGGCACATTTTAATCAATTTTCATGAGTTTAACAACAACAATTTCATCATTTTCACAATTCAATCAACTTTCATTGGTTTAACAAAAACATTTTCATCATTAGCACAATTCAATCAAACCTCATGGGATTAATAGCAACATTTTCATAATTTACACAATTCAATCAAATTTCATGGGTTTAACAACAACATTTTTATCATTCCCACAATTCAATCAAATTTATGGGTCAACAGCAACAATTTCATCATTCCCACAATTCAATCAATTTTCACGGGTTTAACAGTAACATTTCATCATTCCCACAATTCAATCAAATTTCATGAGTTTAACAGCAACATTTTCATCATTCCAAAATTCAATCAAATTTCATGGGGTTTAACAGTAACATTTTCATCATTCCCGCAATTCAATCGAATTCCATGGGTTTAACAACAACAATTTCATCATGCGCATAATTTAATCAATTTTCATGAGTTTAACAACAACTTTTTCATCATTTTCACAATTCAATCAAATTTCTTGGGTTTAACCGCAACATTTTCATTATTGACACAATTCAATCAAATTCCATGGGTTTAATAGCAACATTTTTATAATTTACACAATTGAATCATATTTCATAGGTTTAACAACAACATTTCACCATTCCCACAATTAATCAAATTCAAAGGTTTAACAACAGATTTTCATCATTCCCATAATTCAATCGAATTTAATGGGGTTTAACAACAACATTTTCATCATTCATAAACTTTTATCAAATTTCATGGGTTAACACAACATTTCATCATTCACACAAATCAATCAATTTTCATGGGTTTAATAGCACTATTTTCATTATTTACACAATTGAATAAATTTCATGGGTTTATCAATAACATTTTCATCATTCACACAATTCAATCTTATTTCATGGGTTTAACAAAAAAGTCTTAATCATTCACACAATTCAATTGAATTTTATTGGTTTAACAACAACATTTTCATCATTCCCACAATTCAATCAAATTCCATGGATTTAATAGCAACGTTTTCGTCATTTACTCAATTCAATCAAATTTTATGGTTTTAAGAGCAACAATTTCATCATTCCCACAATTCAATCAATTTTCATGGGTTTAACTATAACATTTTCATCATTCCCATAATTCAATCAAATTTAATTGGTTTAACACCAACCTTTCCATCATTCCCACAATTCAATCAAATATCATGGGTTTAATAGCAGCGTTTTCATAATTCACTCAATTCAATCTAATTTTAATGGTTTTAAGAGCAACAATTTCATCATTCCCACAATTCAATCAATTTTCACGGGTTAACAGTAACCTTTTTGCATCATTCCCACACTTCAATCAAATTTCATTGGTTCAACAACAACGTTTTCATCATTCCCACAATTCAATCAAATTCCATGGGTTTAATAGCAGCGTTTTCATCATTCCCACAATTCATTCAAATTGCATGGGTTTAACAGCAACATTTTCTTCCTTTACACAATTAAATAAATTTTATGGGTTTAACAACTATATTTTAATCATTCCCACAATTCAATCAAATTTCTTGGGTTTAACAACAATATTTTCATCAATCCCATAATTTTATCAAATTCCATGAGTTTAACAGCAACATATTCATTATTCATACAATTCAATAGAATTTCATGGTTTTAATTGCAAAACTTTCATCATTCCCACAATTCAATCAAATTTCATGGGTTTAACAGCAACAATTTCATCATGCGCACATTTTAATCAATTTTCATGAGTTTAACAACAACAATTTCATCATTTTCACAATTCAATCAACTTTCATTGGTTTAACAAAAACATTTTCATCATTGACACAATTCAATCAAACTTCATGGGTTTAATAGCAACATTTTCATAATTTACACAATTCAATCAAATTTCATGGGTTTAACAACAACATTTTCATCATTCCCACAATTCAATCAAATTTCATGGGTTCAACAGCAACAATTTCATCATTCCCACAATTCAATCAATTTTCACGCGTTTAACAGTAACATTTTCATCATTCCCACAATTCAATCAAATTTCATGAGTTTAACAGCAACATTTTCATCATTCCAAAAATTCAATCAAATATCGTGGGTTTAACAGTAACATTTTCATCATTCCCGCAATTCAATCAAATTCCATGGGTTTAACAACAACAATTTCATCATGCGCATAATTTAATCAATTTTCATGAGTTTAACAACAACTTTTTCATCATTTTCACAATTCAATCAAATTTCTTGGGTTTTACAGCAACATTTTCATCATTGACACAATTCAATCAAATTCCATGGGTTTAATAGCAACATTTTTATAATTTACACAATTGAATCATATTTCATAGGTTTAACAACAACATTTCCACCATTCCCACAATTTAATCAAATTTCAAAGGTTTAATAGCAAGATTTTCATCATTCCCATAATTCAATCGAATTTAATGGGTTTAACAACAACATTTTCATCATTCATAAACTTTTATCAAATTTCATGGGTTTAACAACAACATTTTCATCATTCACACAAATCAATTTTCATGGGTTTAATAGCACTATTTTCATTATTTACACAATTGAATAAATTTCATGGGTTTATCAATAACATTTTCATCATTCACACAATTCAATCTTATTTCATGGGTTTAACAAAAAAGTCTTCATCATTCACACAATTCAATTGAATTTTATTGGTTTAACAACAACATTTTCATCATTCCCACAATTCAATCAAATTCCATGGATTTAATAGCAACGTTTTCGTCATTTACTCAATTCAATCAAATTTTATGGTTTTAAGAGCAACAATTTCATCATTCCCACAATTCAATCAATTTTCATGGGTTTAACTATAACATTTTCATCATTCCCACAATTCAATCAAATTTAATTGGTTTAACACCAACCTTTTCATCATTCCCACAATTCAATCAAATATCATGGGTTTAATAGCAGCGTTTTCATAATTCACTCAATTCAATCTAATTTTAATGGTTTTAAGAGCAACAATTTCATCATTCCCACAATTCAATCAATTTTCACGGGTTTAACAGTAACATTTTTTCATCATTCCCACACTTCAATCAAATTTCATAGGTTCAACAACAACGTTTTCATCATTCCCACAATTCAATCAAATTCCATGGGATTAATAGTAGCGTTTTCATCATTCCCACAATTCAATCAAATTGCATGGGTTTAACAGCAACATTTTCTTCCGTTACACAATTAAATAAATTTTATGGGTTTAACAACAATATTTTCATCATTCCCACCATTCAATCAAATTTCCTGGGTTTAACAACAACATTTTCATCAATCCCATAATTTTATCAAATTCCATGAGTTTAACAGCAACATATTCATTATTCAAACAATTCAATAGAATTTCATGGTTTTAATTGCAAAACTTTCATCATTCCCCCAATTTAATCAAATTTCATGGGTTTAACAGCCACAATTTCATCATGGGCACATTTTAATCAATTTTCATGAGTTTAACAACAACAATTTCATCATTTTCACAATTCAATCAACTTTCATTGGTTTAACAAAAACATTTTCATCATTGACACAATTCAATCAAACCTCATGGGATTAATAGCAACATTTTCATAATTTACACAATTCAATCAAATTTCATGGGTTTAACAACAACATTTTTATCATTCCCACAATTCAATCAAATTTCATGGGTTCAACAGCAACAATTTCATCATTCCCACAATTCAATCAATTTTCACGGGTTTAACAGTAACATTTTCATCATTCCCACAATTCAATCAAATTTCATGAGTTTAACAGCAACATTTTTATCATTCATAAAATTCAATCAAATATCATGGGTTTAACAGTAACATTTTCATCATTCCCGCAATTCAATCAAATTCCATGGGTTTAACAACAACAATTTCATCATGCGCATAATTTAATCAATTTTCATGAGTTTAACAACAACTTTTTCATCATTTTCACAATTCAATCAAATTCCATGGGTTTAACAACAACAATTTCATCATGCGCATAATTTAATCAATTTTCATGAGTTTAACAACAACATTTTCATCATTCCCACAATTCAATCAAATTCCATGGATTTAATAGCAACGTTTTCGTCATTTACTCAATTCAATCAAATTTTATGGTTTTAAGAGCAACAATTTCATCATTCCCACAATTCAATCAATTTTCATGGGTTTAACTATAACATTTTCATCATTCCCACAATTCAATCAAATTTAATTGGTTTAACACCAACCTTTTCATCATTCCCACAATTCAATCAAATATCATGGGTTTAATAGCAGCGTTTTCATAATTCACTCAATTCAATCTAATTTTAATGGTTTTAAGAGCAACAATTTCATCATTCCCACAATTCAATCAATTTTCACGGGTTTAACAGTAACCTTTTTGCATCATTCCCACACTTCAATCAAATTTCATTGGTTCAACAACAACGTTTTCATCATTCCCACAATTCAATCAAATTCCATGGGTTTAATAGCAGCGTTTTCATCATTCCCACAATTCAATCAAATTGCATGGGTTTAACAGCAACATTTTCTTCCGTTACACAATTAAATAAATTTTATGGGTTTAACATATATTTTCATCATTCCCACCATTCAATCAAATTTCCTGGGTTTAACAACAACATTTTCATCAATCCCATAATTTTATCAAATTCCATGAGTTTAACAGCAACATATTCATTATTCAAACAATTCAATAGAATTTCATGGTTTTAATTGCAAAACTTTCATCATTCCCACAATTTAATCAAATTTCATGGTTTTAACAGCAACAATTTCATCATGGGCACATTTTAATCAATTTTCATGAGTTTAACAACAACAATTTCATCATTTTCACAATTCAATCAACTTTCATTGGTTTAACAAAAACATTTTCATCATTGACACAATTCAATCAAACCTCATGGGATTAATAGCAACATTTTCATAATTTACACAATTCAATCAAATTTCATGGGTTTAACAACAACATTTTTATCATTCCCACAATTCAATCAAATTTCATGGGTTCAACAGCAACAATTTCATCATTCCCACAATTCAATCAATTTTCACGGGTTTAACAGTAACATTTTCATCATTCCCACAATTCAATCAAATTTCATGAGTTTAACAGCAACATTTTTATCATTCATAAAATTCAATCAAATATCATGGGTTTAACAGTAACATTTTCATCATTCCCGCAATTCAATCAAATTCCATGGGTTTAACAACAACAATTTCATCATGCGCATAATTTAATCAATTTTCATGAGTTTAACAACAACTTTTTCATCATTTTCACAATTCAATCAAATTCCATGGGTTTAACAACAACAATTTCATCATGCGCATAATTTAATCAATTTTCATGAGTTTAACAACAACATTTTCATCATTCCCACAATTCAATCAAATTCCATGGATTTAATAGCAACGTTTTCGTCATTTACTCAATTCAATCAAATTTTATGGTTTTAAGAGCAACAATTTCATCATTCCCACAATTCAATCAATTTTCATGGGTTTAACTATAACATTTTCATCATTCCCACAATTCAATCAAATTTAATTGGTTTAACACCAACCTTTTCATCATTCCCACAATTCAATCAAATATCATGGGTTTAATAGCAGCGTTTTCATAATTCACTCAATTCAATCTAATTTTAATGGTTTTAAGAGCAACAATTTCATCATTCCCACAATTCAAACAATTTTCACGGGTTTAACAGTAACCTTTTTGCATCATTCCCACACTTCAATCAAATTTCATTGGTTCAACAACAACGTTTTCATCATTCCCACAATTCAATCAAATTCCATGGGTTTAATAGCAGCGTTTTCATCATTCCCACAATTCAATCAAATTGCATGGGTTTAACAGCAACATTTTCTTCCGTTACACAATTAAATAAATTTTATGGGTTTAACAACAATATTTTCATCATTCCCACCATTCAATCAAATTTCCTGGGTTTAACAACAACATTTTCATCAATCCCATAATTTTATCAAATTCCATGAGTTTAACAGCAACATATTCATTATTCAAACAATTCAATAGAATTTCATGGTTTTAATTGCAAAACTTTCATCATTCCCCCAATTTAATCAAATTTCATGGGTTTAACAGCAACAATTTCATCATGGGCACATTTTAATCAATTTTCATGAGTTTAACAACAACAATTTCATCATTTTCACAATTCAATCAACTTTCATTGGTTTAACAAAAACATTTTCATCATTGACACAATTCAATCAAACCTCATGGGATTAATAGCAACATTTTCATAATTTACACAATTCAATCAAATTTCATGGGTTTAACAACAACATTTTTATCATTCCCACAATTCAATCAAATTTCATGGGTTCAACAGCAACAATTTCATCATTCCCACAATTCAATCAATTTTCACGGGTTTAACAGTAACATTTTCATCATTCCCACAATTCAATCAAATTTCATGAGTTTAACAGCAACATTTTTATCATTCATAAAATTCAATCAAATATCATGGGTTTAACAGTAACATTTTCATCATTCCCGCAATTCAATCAAATTCCATGGGTTTAACAACAACAATTTCATCATGCGCATAATTTAATCAATTTTCATGAGTTTAACAACAACTTTTTCATCATTTTCACAATTCAATCAAATTCCATGGGTTTAACAACAACAATTTCATCATGCGCATAATTTAATCAATTTTCATGAGTTTAACAACAACATTTTCATCATTCCCACAATTCAATCAAATTCCATGGATTTAATAGCAACGTTTTCGTCATTTACTCAATTCAATCAAATTTTATGGTTTTAAGAGCAACAATTTCATCATTCCCACAATTCAATCAATTTTCATGGGTTTAACTATAACATTTTCATCATTCCCACAATTCAATCAAATTTAATTGGTTTAACACCAACCTTTTCATCATTCCCACAATTCAATCAAATATCATGGGTTTAATAGCAGCGTTTTCATAATTCACTCAATTCAATCTAATTTTAATGGTTTTAAGAGCAACAATTTCATCATTCCCACAATTCAAACAATTTTCACGGGTTTAACAGTAACCTTTTTGCATCATTCCCACACTTCAATCAAATTTCATTGGTTCAACAACAACGTTTTCATCATTCCCACAATTCAATCAAATTCCATGGGTTTAATAGCAGCGTTTTCATCATTCCCACAATTCAATCAAATTGCATGGGTTTAACAGCAACATTTTCTTCCGTTACACAATTAAATAAATTTTATGGGTTTAACATATATATTTTCATCATTCCCACCATTCAATCAAATTTCCTGGGTTTAACAACAACATTTTCATCAATCCCATAATTTTATCAAATTCCATGAGTTTAACAGCAACATATTCATTATTCAAACAATTCAATAGAATTTCATGGTTTTAATTGCAAAACTTTCATCATTCCCACAATTTAATCAAATTTCATGGTTTTAACAGCAACAATTTCATCATGGGCACATTTTAATCAATTTTCATGAGTTTAACAACAACAATTTCATCATTTTCACAATTCAATCAACTTTCATTGGTTTAACAAAAACATTTTCATCATTGACACAATTCAATCAAACCTCATGGGATTAATAGCAACATTTTCATAATTTACACAATTCAATCAAATTTCATGGGTTTAACAACAACATTTTTATCATTCCCACAATTCAATCAAATTTCATGGGTTCAACAGCAACAATTTCATCATTCCCACAATTCAATCAATTTTCACGGGTTTAACAGTAACATTTTCATCATTCCCACAATTCAATCAAATTTCATGAGTTTAACAGCAACATTTTTATCATTCATAAAATTCAATCAAATATCATGGGTTTAACAGTAACATTTTCATCATTCCCGCAATTCAATCAAATTCCATGGGTTTAACAACAACAATTTCATCATGCGCATAATTTAATCAATTTTCATGAGTTTAACAACAACTTTTTCATCATTTTCACAATTCAATCAAATTCCATGGGTTTAACAACAACAATTTCATCATGCGCATAATTTAATCAATTTTCATGAGTTTAACAACAACATTTTCATCATTCCCACAATTCAATCAAATTCCATGGATTTAATAGCAACGTTTTCGTCATTTACTCAATTCAATCAAATTTTATGGTTTTAAGAGCAACAATTTCATCATTCCCACAATTCAATCAATTTTCATGGGTTTAACTATAACATTTTCATCATTCCCACAATTCAATCAAATTTAATTGGTTTAACACCAACCTTTTCATCATTCCCACAATTCAATCAAATATCATGGGTTTAATAGCAGCGTTTTCATAATTCACTCAATTCAATCTAATTTTAATGGTTTTAAGAGCAACAATTTCATCATTCCCACAATTCAATCAATTTTCACGGGTTTAACAGTAACATTTTTGCATCATTCCCACACTTCAATCAAATTTCATAGGTTCAACAACAACGTTTTCATCATTCCCACAATTCAATCAAATTCCATGGGATTAATAGCAGCGTTTTCATCATTCCCACAATTCAATCAAATTGCATGGGTTTAACAGCAACATTTTCTTCCGTTACACAATTAAATAAATTTTATGGGTTTAACAACAATATTTTCATCATTCCCACCATTCAATCAAATTTCCTGGGTTTAACAACAACATTTTCATCAATCCCATAATTTTATCAAATTCCATGAGTTTAACAGCAACATATTCATTATTCAAACAATTCAATAGAATTTCATGGTTTTAATTGCAAAACTTTCATCATTCCCCCAATTTAATCAAATTTCATGGGTTTAACAGCCACAATTTCATCATGGGCACATTTTAATCAATTTTCATGAGTTTAACAACAACAATTTCATCATTTTCACAATTCAATCAACTTTCATTGGTTTAACAAAAACATTTTCATCATTGACACAATTCAATCAAACCTCATGGGATTAATAGCAACATTTTCATAATTTACACAATTCAATCAAATTTCATGGGTTTAACAACAACATTTTTATCATTCCCACAATTCAATCAAATTTCATGGGTTCAACAGCAACAATTTCATCATTCCCACAATTCAATCAATTTTCACGGGTTTAACAGTAACATTTTCATCATTCCCACAATTCAATCAAATTTCATGAGTTTAACAGCAACATTTTTATCATTCATAAAATTCAATCAAATATCATGGGTTTAACAGTAACATTTTCATCATTCCCGCAATTCAATCAAATTCCATGGGTTTAACAACAACAATTTCATCATGCGCATAATTTAATCAATTTTCATGAGTTTAACAACAACTTTTTCATCATTTTCACAATTCAATCAAATTCCATGGGTTTAACAACAACAATTTCATCATGCGCATAATTTAATCAATTTTCATGAGTTTAACAACAACATTTTCATCATTCCCACAATTCAATCAAATTCCATGGATTTAATAGCAACGTTTTCGTCATTTACTCAATTCAATCAAATTTTATGGTTTTAAGAGCAACAATTTCATCATTCCCACAATTCAATCAAATATCATGGGTTTAATAGCAGCGTTTTCATAATTCACTCAATTCAATCTAATTTTAATGGTTTTAAGAGCAACAATTTCATCATTCCCACAATTCAAACAATTTTCACGGGTTTAACAGTAACCTTTTTGCATCATTCCCACACTTCAATCAAATTTCATTGGTTCAACAACAACGTTTTCATCATTCCCACAATTCAATCAAATTCCATGGGTTTAATAGCAGCGTTTTCATCATTCCCACAATTCAATCAAATTGCATGGGTTTAACAGCAACATTTTCTTCCGTTACACAATTAAATAAATTTTATGGGTTTAACAACAATATTTTCATCATTCCCACCATTCAATCAAATTTCCTGGGTTTAACAACAACATTTTCATCAATCCCATAATTTTATCAAATTCCATGAGTTTAACAGCAACATATTCATTATTCAAACAATTCAATAGAATTTCATGGTTTTAATTGCAAAACTTTCATCATTCCCCCAATTTAATCAAATTTCATGGGTTTAACAGCAACAATTTCATCATGGGCACATTTTAATCAATTTTCATGAGTTTAACAACAACAATTTCATCATTTTCACAATTCAATCAACTTTCATTGGTTTAACAAAAACATTTTCATCATTGACACAATTCAATCAAACCTCATGGGATTAATAGCAACATTTTCATAATTTACACAATTCAATCAAATTTCATGGGTTTAACAACAACATTTTTATCATTCCCACAATTCAATCAAATTTCATGGGTTCAACAGCAACAATTTCATCATTCCCACAATTCAATCAATTTTCACGGGTTTAACAGTAACATTTTCATCATTCCCACAATTCAATCAAATTTCATGAGTTTAACAGCAACATTTTTATCATTCATAAAATTCAATCAAATATCATGGGTTTAACAGTAACATTTTCATCATTCCCGCAATTCAATCAAATTCCATGGGTTTAACAACAACAATTTCATCATGCGCATAATTTAATCAATTTTCATGAGTTTAACAACAACTTTTTCATCATTTTCACAATTCAATCAAATTCCATGGGTTTAACAACAACAATTTCATCATGCGCATAATTTAATCAATTTTCATGAGTTTAACAACAACATTTTCATCATTCCCACAATTCAATCAAATTCCATGGATTTAATAGCAACGTTTTCGTCATTTACTCAATTCAATCAAATTTTATGGTTTTAAGAGCAACAATTTCATCATTCCCACAATTCAATCAATTTTCATGGGTTTAACTATAACATTTTCATCATTCCCACAATTCAATCAAATTTAATTGGTTTAACACCAACCTTTTCATCATTCCCACAATTCAATCAAATATCATGGGTTTAATAGCAGCGTTTTCATAATTCACTCAATTCAATCTAATTTTAATGGTTTTAAGAGCAACAATTTCATCATTCCCACAATTCAAACAATTTTCACGGGTTTAACAGTAACTTTTTGCATCATTCCCACACTTCAATCAAATTTCATTGGTTCAACAACAACGTTTTCATCATTCCCACAATTCAATCAAATTCCATGGGTTTAATAGCAGCGTTTTCATCATTCCCACAATTCAATCAAATTGCATGGGTTTAACAGCAACATTTTCTTCCGTTACACAATTAAATAAATTTTATGGGTTTAACATATATATTTTCATCATTCCCACCATTCAATCAAATTTCCTGGGTTTAACAACAACATTTTCATCAATCCCATAATTTTATCAAATTCCATGAGTTTAACAGCAACATATTCATTATTCAAACAATTCAATAGAATTTCATGGTTTTAATTGCAAAACTTTCATCATTCCCACAATTTAATCAAATTTCATGGTTTAACAGCAACAATTTCATCATGGGCACATTTTAATCAATTTTCATGAGTTTAACAACAACAATTTCATCATTTTCACAATTCAATCAACTTTCATTGGTTTAACAAAAACATTTTCATCATTGACACAATTCAATCAAACCTCATGGGATTAATAGCAACATTTTCATAATTTACACAATTCAATCAAATTTCATGGGTTTAACAACAACATTTTTATCATTCCCACAATTCAATCAAATTTCATGGGTTCAACAGCAACAATTTCATCATTCCCACAATTCAATCAATTTTCACGGGTTTAACAGTAACATTTTCATCATTCCCACAATTCAATCAAATTTCATGAGTTTAACAGCAACATTTTTATCATTCATAAAATTCAATCAAATATCATGGGTTTAACAGTAACATTTTCATCATTCCCGCAATTCAATCAAATTCCATGGGTTTAACAACAACAATTTCATCATGCGCATAATTTAATCAATTTTCATGAGTTTAACAACAACTTTTTCATCATTTTCACAATTCAATCAAATTCCATGGGTTTAACAACAACAATTTCATCATGCGCATAATTTAATCAATTTTCATGAGTTTAACAACAACATTTTCATCATTCCCACAATTCAATCAAATTCCATGGATTTAATAGCAACGTTTTCGTCATTTACTCAATTCAATCAAATTTTATGGTTTTAAGAGCAACAATTTCATCATTCCCACAATTCAATCAATTTTCATGGGTTTAACTATAACATTTTCATCATTCCCACAATTCAATCAAATTTAATTGGTTTAACACCAACCTTTTCATCATTCCCACAATTCAATCAAATATCATGGGTTTAATAGCAGCGTTTTCATAATTCACTCAATTCAATCTAATTTTAATGGTTTTAAGAGCAACAATTTCATCATTCCCACAATTCAATCAATTTTCACGGGTTTAACAGTAACCTTTTTGCATCATTCCCACACTTCAATCAAATTTCATTGGTTCAACAACAACGTTTTCATCATTCCCACAATTCAATCAAATTCCATGGGTTTAATAGCAGCGTTTTCATCATTCCCACAATTCAATCAAATTGCATGGGTTTAACAGCAACATTTTCTTCCGTTACACAATTAAATAAATTTTATGGGTTTAACAATATATTTTCATCATTCCCACCATTCAATCAAATTTCCTGGGTTTAACAACAACATTTTCATCAATCCCATAATTTTATCAAATTCCATGAGTTTAACAGCAACATATTCATTATTCAAACAATTCAATAGAATTTCATGGTTTTAATTGCAAAACTTTCATCATTCCCACAATTTAATCAAATTTCATGGGTTTAACAGCAACAATTTCATCATGGGCACATTTTAATCAATTTTCATGAGTTTAACAACAACAATTTCATCATTTTCACAATTCAATCAACTTTCATTGGTTTAACAAAAACATTTTCATCATTGACACAATTCAATCAAACCTCATGGGATTAATAGCAACATTTTCATAATTTACACAATTCAATCAAATTTCATGGGTTTAACAACAACATTTTTATCATTCCCACAATTCAATCAAATTTCATGGGTTCAACAGCAACAATTTCATCATTCCCACAATTCAATCAATTTTCACGGGTTTAACAGTAACATTTTCATCATTCCCACAATTCAATCAAATTTCATGAGTTTAACAGCAACATTTTTATCATTCATAAAATTCAATCAAATATCATGGGTTTAACAGTAACATTTTCATCATTCCCGCAATTCAATCAAATTCCATGGGTTTAACAACAACAATTTCATCATGCGCATAATTTAATCAATTTTCATGAGTTTAACAACAACTTTTTCATCATTTTCACAATTCAATCAAATTCCATGGGTTTAACAACAACAATTTCATCATGCGCATAATTTAATCAATTTTCATGAGTTTAACAACAACATTTTCATCATTCCCACAATTCAATCAAATTCCATGGATTTAATAGCAACGTTTTCGTCATTTACTCAATTCAATCAAATTTTATGGTTTTAAGAGCAACAATTTCATCATTCCCACAATTCAATCAATTTTCATGGGTTTAACTATAACATTTTCATCATTCCCACAATTCAATCAAATTTAATTGGTTTAACACCAACCTTTTCATCATTCCCACAATTCAATCAAATATCATGGGTTTAATAGCAGCGTTTTCATAATTCACTCAATTCAATCTAATTTTAATGGTTTTAAGAGCAACAATTTCATCATTCCCACAATTCAATCAATTTTCACGGGTTTAACAGTAACATTTTTGCATCATTCCCACACTTCAATCAAATTTCATAGGTTCAACAACAACGTTTTCATCATTCCCACAATTCAATCAAATTCCATGGGATTAATAGCAGCGTTTTCATCATTCCCACAATTCAATCAAATTGCATGGGTTTAACAGCAACATTTTCTTCCGTTACACAATTAAATAAATTTTATGGGTTTAACAACAATATTTTCATCATTCCCACCATTCAATCAAATTTCCTGGGTTTAACAACAACATTTTCATCAATCCCATAATTTTATCAAATTCCATGAGTTTAACAGCAACATATTCATTATTCAAACAATTCAATAGAATTTCATGGTTTTAATTGCAAAACTTTCATCATTCCCCCAATTTAATCAAATTTCATGGGTTTAACAGCAACAATTTCATCATGGGCACATTTTAATCAATTTTCATGAGTTTAACAACAACAATTTCATCATTTTCACAATTCAATCAACTTTCATTGGTTTAACAAAAACATTTTCATCATTGACACAATTCAATCAAACCTCATGGGATTAATAGCAACATTTTCATAATTTACACAATTCAATCAAATTTCATGGGTTTAACAACAACATTTTTATCATTCCCACAATTCAATCAAATTTCATGGGTTCAACAGCAACAATTTCATCATTCCCACAATTCAATCAATTTTCACGGGTTTAACAGTAACATTTTCATCATTCCCACAATTCAATCAAATTTCATGAGTTTAACAGCAACATTTTTATCATTCATAAAATTCAATCAAATATCATGGGTTTAACAGTAACATTTTCATCATTCCCGCAATTCAATCAAATTCCATGGGTTTAACAACAACAATTTCATCATGCGCATAATTTAATCAATTTTCATGAGTTTAACAACAACTTTTTCATCATTTTCACAATTCAATCAAATTCCATGGGTTTAACAACAACAATTTCATCATGCGCATAATTTAATCAATTTTCATGAGTTTAACAACAACATTTTCATCATTCCCACAATTCAATCAAATTCCATGGATTTAATAGCAACGTTTTCGTCATTTACTCAATTCAATCAAATTTTATGGTTTTAAGAGCAACAATTTCATCATTCCCACAATTCAATCAAATATCATGGGTTTAATAGCAGCGTTTTCATAATTCACTCAATTCAATCTAATTTTAATGGTTTTAAGAGCAACAATTTCATCATTCCCACAATTCAAACAATTTTCACGGGTTTAACAGTAAATTTTTGCATCATTCCCACACTTCAATCAAATTTCATTGGTTCAACAACAACGTTTTCATCATTCCCACAATTCAATCAAATTCCATGGGTTTAATAGCAGCGTTTTCATCATTCCCACAATTCAATCAAATTGCATGGGTTTAACAGCAACATTTTCTTCCGTTACACAATTAAATAAATTTTATGGGTTTAACAACAATATTTTCATCATTCCCACCATTCAATCAAATTTCCTGGGTTTAACAACAACATTTTCATCAATCCCATAATTTTATCAAATTCCATGAGTTTAACAGCAACATATTCATTATTCAAACAATTCAATAGAATTTCATGGTTTTAATTGCAAAACTTTCATCATTCCCCCAATTTAATCAAATTTCATGGGTTTAACAGCAACAATTTCATCATGGGCACATTTTAATCAATTTTCATGAGTTTAACAACAACAATTTCATCATTTTCACAATTCAATCAACTTTCATTGGTTTAACAAAAACATTTTCATCATTGACACAATTCAATCAAACCTCATGGGATTAATAGCAACATTTTCATAATTTACACAATTCAATCAAATTTCATGGGTTTAACAACAACATTTTTATCATTCCCACAATTCAATCAAATTTCATGGGTTCAACAGCAACAATTTCATCATTCCCACAATTCAATCAATTTTCACGGGTTTAACAGTAACATTTTCATCATTCCCACAATTCAATCAAATTTCATGAGTTTAACAGCAACATTTTTATCATTCATAAAATTCAATCAAATATCATGGGTTTAACAGTAACATTTTCATCATTCCCGCAATTCAATCAAATTCCATGGGTTTAACAACAACAATTTCATCATGCGCATAATTTAATCAATTTTCATGAGTTTAACAACAACTTTTTCATCATTTTCACAATTCAATCAAATTCCATGGGTTTAACAACAACAATTTCATCATGCGCATAATTTAATCAATTTTCATGAGTTTAACAACAACATTTTCATCATTCCCACAATTCAATCAAATTCCATGGATTTAATAGCAACGTTTTCGTCATTTACTCAATTCAATCAAATTTTATGGTTTTAAGAGCAACAATTTCATCATTCCCACAATTCAATCAATTTTCATGGGTTTAACTATAACATTTTCATCATTCCCACAATTCAATCAAATTTAATTGGTTTAACACCAACCTTTTCATCATTCCCACAATTCAATCAAATATCATGGGTTTAATAGCAGCGTTTTCATAATTCACTCAATTCAATCTAATTTTAATGGTTTTAAGAGCAACAATTTCATCATTCCCACAATTCAATCAATTTTCACGGGTTTAACAGTAACTTTTTGCATCATTCCCACACTTCAATCAAATTTCATTGGTTCAACAACAACGTTTTCATCATTCCCACAATTCAATCAAATTCCATGGGTTTAATAGCAGCGTTTTCATCATTCCCACAATTCAATCAAATTGCATGGGTTTAACAGCAACATTTTCTTCCGTTACACAATTAAATAAATTTTATGGGTTTAACAACAATATTTTCATCATTCCCACCATTCAATCAAATTTCCTGGGTTTAACAACAACATTTTCATCAATCCCATAATTTTATCAAATTCCATGAGTTTAACAGCAACATATTCATTATTCAAACAATTCAATAGAATTTCATGGTTTTAATTGCAAAACTTTCATCATTCCCACAATTTAATCAAATTTCATGGTTTTAACAGCAACAATTTCATCATGGGCACATTTTAATCAATTTTCATGAGTTTAACAACAACAATTTCATCATTTTCACAATTCAATCAACTTTCATTGGTTTAACAAAAACATTTTCATCATTGACACAATTCAATCAAACCTCATGGGATTAATAGCAACATTTTCATAATTTACACAATTCAATCAAATTTCATGGGTTTAACAACAACATTTTTATCATTCCCACAATTCAATCAAATTTCATGGGTTCAACAGCAACAATTTCATCATTCCCACAATTCAATCAATTTTCACGGGTTTAACAGTAACATTTTCATCATTCCCACAATTCAATCAAATTTCATGAGTTTAACAGCAACATTTTTATCATTCATAAAATTCAATCAAATATCATGGGTTTAACAGTAACATTTTCATCATTCCCGCAATTCAATCAAATTCCATGGGTTTAACAACAACAATTTCATCATGCGCATAATTTAATCAATTTTCATGAGTTTAACAACAACTTTTTCATCATTTTCACAATTCAATCAAATTCCATGGGTTTAACAACAACAATTTCATCATGCGCATAATTTAATCAATTTTCATGAGTTTAACAACAACATTTTCATCATTCCCACAATTCAATCAAATTCCATGGATTTAATAGCAACGTTTTCGTCATTTACTCAATTCAATCAAATTTTATGGTTTTAAGAGCAACAATTTCATCATTCCCACAATTCAATCAATTTTCATGGGTTTAACTATAACATTTTCATCATTCCCACAATTCAATCAAATTTAATTGGTTTAACACCAACCTTTTCATCATTCCCACAATTCAATCAAATATCATGGGTTTAATAGCAGCGTTTTCATAATTCACTCAATTCAATCTAATTTTAATGGTTTTAAGAGCAACAATTTCATCATTCCCACAATTCAATCAATTTTCACGGGTTTAACAGTAACATTTTTGCATCATTCCCACACTTCAATCAAATTTCATAGGTTCAACAACAACGTTTTCATCATTCCCACAATTCAATCAAATTCCATGGGATTAATAGCAGCGTTTTCATCATTCCCACAATTCAATCAAATTGCATGGGTTTAACAGCAACATTTTCTTCCGTTACACAATTAAATAAATTTTATGGGTTTAACAACAATATTTTCATCATTCCCACCATTCAATCAAATTTCCTGGGTTTAACAACAACATTTTCATCAATCCCATAATTTTATCAAATTCCATGAGTTTAACAGCAACATATTCATTATTCAAACAATTCAATAGAATTTCATGGTTTTAATTGCAAAACTTTCATCATTCCCCAATTTAATCAAATTTCATGGGTTTAACAGCAACAATTTCATCATGGGCACATTTTAATCAATTTTCATGAGTTTAACAACAACAATTTCATCATTTTCACAATTCAATCAACTTTCATTGGTTTAACAAAAACATTTTCATCATTGACACAATTCAATCAAACCTCATGGGATTAATAGCAACATTTTCATAATTTACACAATTCAATCAAATTTCATGGGTTTAACAACAACATTTTTATCATTCCCACAATTCAATCAAATTTCATGGGTTCAACAGCAACAATTTCATCATTCCCACAATTCAATCAATTTTCACGGGTTTAACAGTAACATTTTCATCATTCCCACAATTCAATCAAATTTCATGAGTTTAACAGCAACATTTTTATCATTCATAAAATTCAATCAAATATCATGGGTTTAACAGTAACATTTTCATCATTCCCGCAATTCAATCAAATTCCATGGGTTTAACAACAACAATTTCATCATGCGCATAATTTAATCAATTTTCATGAGTTTAACAACAACTTTTTCATCATTTTCACAATTCAATCAAATTCCATGGGTTTAACAACAACAATTTCATCATGCGCATAATTTAATCAATTTTCATGAGTTTAACAACAACATTTTCATCATTCCCACAATTCAATCAAATTCCATGGATTTAATAGCAACGTTTTCGTCATTTACTCAATTCAATCAAATTTTATGGTTTTAAGAGCAACAATTTCATCATTCCCACAATTCAATCAATTTTCATGGGTTTAACTATAACATTTTCATCATTCCCACAATTCAATCAAATTTAATTGGTTTAACACCAACCTTTTCATCATTCCCACAATTCAATCAAATATCATGGGTTTAATAGCAGCGTTTTCATAATTCACTCAATTCAATCTAATTTTAATGGTTTTAAGAGCAACAATTTCATCATTCCCACAATTCAATCAATTTTCACGGGTTTAACAGTAACATTTTTGCATCATTCCCACACTTCAATCAAATTTCATAGGTTCAACAACAACGTTTTCATCATTCCCACAATTCAATCAAATTCCATGGGATTAATAGCAGCGTTTTCATCATTCCCACAATTCAATCAAATTGCATGGGTTTAACAGCAACATTTTCTTCCGTTACACAATTAAATAAATTTTATGGGTTTAACAACAATATTTTCATCATTCCCACCATTCAATCAAATTTCCTGGGTTTAACAACAACATTTTCATCAATCCCATAATTTTATCAAATTCCATGAGTTTAACAGCAACATATTCATTATTCAAACAATTCAATAGAATTTCATGGTTTTAATTGCAAAACTTTCATCATTCCCCCAATTTAATCAAATTTCATGGGTTTAACAGCAACAATTTCATCATGGGCACATTTTAATCAATTTTCATGAGTTTAACAACAACAATTTCATCATTTTCACAATTCAATCAACTTTCATTGGTTTAACAAAAACATTTTCATCATTGACACAATTCAATCAAACCTCATGGGATTAATAGCAACATTTTCATAATTTACACAATTCAATCAAATTTCATGGGTTTAACAACAACATTTTTATCATTCCCACAATTCAATCAAATTTCATGGGTTCAACAGCAACAATTTCATCATTCCCACAATTCAATCAATTTTCACGGGTTTAACAGTAACATTTTCATCATTCCCACAATTCAATCAAATTTCATGAGTTTAACAGCAACATTTTTATCATTCATAAAATTCAATCAAATATCATGGGTTTAACAGTAACATTTTCATCATTCCCGCAATTCAATCAAATTCCATGGGTTTAACAACAACAATTTCATCATGCGCATAATTTAATCAATTTTCATGAGTTTAACAACAACTTTTTCATCATTTTCACAATTCAATCAAATTCCATGGGTTTAACAACAACAATTTCATCATGCGCATAATTTAATCAATTTTCATGAGTTTAACAACAACATTTTCATCATTCCCACAATTCAATCAAATTCCATGGATTTAATAGCAACGTTTTCGTCATTTACTCAATTCAATCAAATTTTATGGTTTTAAGAGCAACAATTTCATCATTCCCACAATTCAATCAATTTTCATGGGTTTAACTATAACATTTTCATCATTCCCACAATTCAATCAAATTTAATTGGTTTAACACCAACCTTTTCATCATTCCCACAATTCAATCAAATATCATGGGTTTAATAGCAGCGTTTTCATAATTCACTCAATTCAATCTATTTTAATGGTTTTAAGAGCAACAATTTCATCATTCCCACAATTCAATCAATTTTCACGGGTTTAACAGTAACCTTTTTGCATCATTCCCACACTTCAATCAAATTTCATTGGTTCAACAACAACGTTTTCATCATTCCCACAATTCAATCAAATTCCATGGGATTAATAGCAGCGTTTTCATCATTCCCACAATTCAATCAAATTGCATGGGTTTAACAGCAACATTTTCTTCCGTTACACAATTAAATAAATTTTATGGGTTTAACAACAATATTTTCATCATTCCCACCATTCAATCAAATTTCCTGGGTTTAACAACAACATTTTCATCAATCCCATAATTTTATCAAATTCCATGAGTTTAACAGCAACATATTCATTATTCAAACAATTCAATAGAATTTCATGGTTTTAATTGCAAAACTTTCATCATTCCCCAATTTAATCAAATTTCATGGGTTTAACAGCAACAATTTCATCATGGGCACATTTTAATCAATTTTCATGAGTTTAACAACAACAATTTCATCATTTTCACAATTCAATCAACTTTCATTGGTTTAACAAAAACATTTTCATCATTGACACAATTCAATCAAACCTCATGGGATTAATAGCAACATTTTCATAATTTACACAATTCAATCAAATTTCATGGGTTTAACAACAACATTTTTATCATTCCCACAATTCAATCAAATTTCATGGGTTCAACAGCAACAATTTCATCATTCCCACAATTCAATCAATTTTCACGGGTTTAACAGTAACATTTTCATCATTCCCACAATTCAATCAAATTTCATGAGTTTAACAGCAACATTTTATCATTCATAAAATTCAATCAAATATCATGGGTTTAACAGTAACATTTTCATCATTCCCGCAATTCAATCAAATTCCATGGGTTTAACAACAACAATTTCATCATGCGCATAATTTAATCAATTTTCATGAGTTTAACAACAACTTTTTCATCATTTTCACAATTCAATCAAATTCCATGGGTTTAACAACAACAATTTCATCATGCGCATAATTTAATCAATTTTCATGAGTTTAACAACAACATTTTCATCATTCCCACAATTCAATCAAATTCCATGGATTTAATAGCAACGTTTTCGTCATTTACTCAATTCAATCAAATTTTATGGTTTTAAGAGCAACAATTTCATCATTCCCACAATTCAATCAATTTTCATGGGTTTAACTATAACATTTTCATCATTCCCACAATTCAATCAAATTTAATTGGTTTAACACCAACCTTTTCATCATTCCCACAATTCAATCAAATATCATGGGTTTAATAGCAGCGTTTTCATAATTCACTCAATTCAATCTAATTTTAATGGTTTTAAGAGCAACAATTTCATCATTCCCACAATTCAATCAATTTTCACGGGTTTAACAGTAACATTTTTGCATCATTCCCACACTTCAATCAAATTTCATTGGTTCAACAACAACGTTTTCATCATTCCCACAATTCAATCAAATTCCATGGGTTAATAGCAGCGTTTTCATCATTCCCACAATTCAATCAAATTGCATGGGTTTAACAGCAACATTTTCTTCCGTTACACAATTAAATAAATTTTATGGGTTTAACAACAATATTTTCATCATTCCCACCATTCAATCAAATTTCCTGGGTTTAACAACAACATTTTCATCAATCCCATAATTTTATCAAATTCCATGAGTTTAACAGCAACATATTCATTATTCAAACAATTCAATAGAATTTCATGGTTTAATTGCAAAACTTTCATCATTCCCCAATTTAATCAAATTTCATGGGTTTAACAGCAACAATTTCATCATGGGCACATTTTAATCAATTTTCATGAGTTTAACAACAACAATTTCATCATTTTCACAATTCAATCAACTTTCATTGGTTTAACAAAAACATTTTCATCATTGACACAATTCAATCAAACCTCATGGGATTAATAGCAACATTTTCATAATTTACACAATTCAATCAAATTTCATGGGTTTAACAACAACATTTTTATCATTCCCACAATTCAATCAAATTTCATGGGTTCAACAGCAACAATTTCATCATTCCCACAATTCAATCAATTTTCACGGGTTTAACAGTAACATTTTCATCATTCCCACAATTCAATCAAATTTCATGAGTTTAACAGCAACATTTTTATCATTCATAAAATTCAATCAAATATCATGGGTTTAACAGTAACATTTTCATCATTCCCGCAATTCAATCAAATTCCATGGGTTTAACAACAACAATTTCATCATGCGCATAATTTAATCAATTTTCATGAGTTTAACAACAACTTTTTCATCATTTTCACAATTCAATCAAATTCCATGGGTTTAACAACAACAATTTCATCATGCGCATAATTTAATCAATTTTCATGAGTTTAACAACAACATTTTCATCATTCCCACAATTCAATCAAATTCCATGGATTTAATAGCAACGTTTTCGTCATTTACTCAATTCAATCAAATTTTATGGTTTTAAGAGCAACAATTTCATCATTCCCACAATTCAATCAATTTTCATGGGTTTAACTATAACATTTTCATCATTCCCACAATTCAATCAAATTTAATTGGTTTAACACCAACCTTTTCATCATTCCCACAATTCAATCAAATATCATGGGTTTAATAGCAGCGTTTTCATAATTCACTCAATTCAATCTAATTTTAATGGTTTTAAGAGCAACAATTTCATCATTCCCACAATTCAATCAATTTTCACGGGTTTAACAGTAACATTTTTGCATCATTCCCACACTTCAATCAAATTTCATAGGTTCAACAACAACGTTTTCATCATTCCCACAATTCAATCAAATTCCATGGGATTAATAGCAGCGTTTTCATCATTCCCACAATTCAATCAAATTGCATGGGTTTAACAGCAACATTTTCTTCCGTTACACAATTAAATAAATTTTGGGTTTAACAACAATATTTTCATCATTCCCACCATTCAATCAAATTTCCTGGGTTTAACAACAACATTTTCATCAATCCCATAATTTTATCAAATTCCATGAGTTTAACAGCAACATATTCATTATTCAAACAATTCAATAGAATTTCATGGTTTTAATTGCAAAACTTTCATCATTCCCCCAATTTAATCAAATTTCATGGGTTTAACAGCAACAATTTCATCATGGGCACATTTTAATCAATTTTCATGAGTTTAACAACAACAATTTCATCATTTTCACAATTCAATCAACTTTCATGGTTTAACAGAAAACATTTCATCATTGACACAATTCAATCAAACCTCATGGGATTAATAGCAACATTTTCATAATTTACACAATTCAATCAAATTTCATGGGTTTAACAACAACATTTTTATCATTCCCACAATTCAATCAAATTTCATGGGTTCAACAGCAACAATTTCATCATTCCCACAATTCAATCAATTTTCACGGGTTTAACAGTAACATTTTCATCATTCCCACAATTCAATCAAATTTCATGAGTTTAACAGCAACATTTTTATCATTCATAAAATTCAATCAAATATCATGGGTTTAACAGTAACATTTTCATCATTCCCGCAATTCAATCAAATTCCATGGGTTTAACAACAACAATTTCATCATGCGCATAATTTAATCAATTTTCATGAGTTTAACAACAACTTTTCATCATTTTCACAATTCAATCAAATTCCATGGGTTTAACAACAACAATTTCATCATGCGCATAATTTAATCAATTTTCATGAGTTTAACAACAACATTTTCATCATTCCCACAATTCAATCAAATTCCATGGATTTAATAGCAACGTTTTCGTCATTTACTCAATTCAATCAAATTTTATGGTTTTAAGAGCAACAATTTCATCATTCCCACAATTCAATCAATTTTCATGGGTTTAACTATAACATTTTCATCATTCCCACAATTCAATCAAATTTAATTGGTTTAACACCAACCTTTTCATCATTCCACAATTCAATCAAATATCATGGGTTTAATAGCAGCGTTTTCATATTCACTCAATTCAATCTAATTTTAATGGTTTTAAGAGCAACAATTTCATCATTCCCACAATTCAATCAATTTTCACGGGTTTAACAGTAACATTTTTGCATCATTCCCACACTTCAATCAAATTTCATAGGTTCAACAACAACGTTTTCATCATTCCCACAATTCAATCAAATTCCATGGGTTTAATAGCAGCGTTTTCATCATTCCCACAATTCAATCAAATTGCATGGGTTTAACAACAACATTTTCTTCCGTTACACAATTAAATAAATTTTATGGGTTTAACAACAATATTTTCATCATTCCCACCATTCAATCAAATTTCCTGGGTTTAACAACAACATTTTCATCAATCCCATAATTTTATCAAATTCCATGAGTTTAACAGCAACATATTCATTATTCAAACAATTCAATAGAATTTCATGGTTTTAATTGCAAAACTTTCATCATTCCCCAATTTAATCAAATTTCATGGGTTTAACAAGCAACAATTCATCATGGGCACATTTTAATCAATTTTCATGAGTTTAACAACAACAATTTCATCATTTTCACAATTCAATCAACTTCATTGGTTTAACAAAAACATTTTCATCATTGACACAATTCAATCAAACCTCATGGGTTTAATAGCAACATTTTCATAATTTACACAATTCAATCAAATTTCATGGGTTTAACAACAACATTTTTATCATTCCCACAATTCAATCAAATTTCAGGGTTCAACAGCAACAATTTCATCATTCCCACAATTCAATCAATTTCACGGGTTTAACAGTAACATTTTCATCATTCCCACAATTCAATCAAATTTCATGAGTTTAACAGCAACATTTTCATCATTCTAAAATTCAATCAAATATCATGGGTTTAACAGTAACATTTTCATCATTCCCGCAATTCAATCAAATTCATGGGTTTAACAGCAACAATTTCATCATGCGCACTAATTTAATCAATTTTCATGAGTTTAACAACAACTTTTTCATCATTTTCACAATTCAATCAAATTCCATGGGTTTAACAACAACATTTTTATCATTCATAAAATTCAATCAAATCATGGGTTTAACAGTAACATTTTCATCATTCCCGCAATTCAATCAAATTCCATGGTTTACAACAACAATTTCATCATGCCATAATTAATCAATTTTCATGAGTTTAACAACAACTTTTCATCATTTTCACAATTCAATCAAATTCCATGGGTTTAACAACAACAATTTCATCATGCGCATAATTTAATCAATTTTCATGAGTTTAACAACAACATTTTCATCATTCCCACAATTCAATCAAATTCCATGATTTAATAGCAACGTTTCGTCATTTACTCAATTCAATCAAATTTTATGGTTTTAAGAGCAACAATTTCATCATTCCCACAATTCAATCATTTTCATGGGTTTAACTATAACATTTTCATCATTCCCACAATTCAATCAAATTTAATTGGTTTAACACCAACCTTTCATCATTCCCACAATTCAATGAAATATCATGGGTTTAATAGCAGCGTTTTCATAATTCACTCAATTCAATCTAATTTAATGGTTTTAAGAGCAACAATTTCATCATTCCCACAATTCAATCAATTTTCACGGGTTTAACAGTACCTTTTTCATCATTCCCACACTTCAATCAAATTTCATTGGTTCAACAACAACGTTTTCATCATTCCCACAATTCAATCAAATTCCATGGGTTTAATAGCAGCGTTTTCATCATTCCCACAATTCATCAAATTGCATGGGTTTAACAACAACATTTCTTCCTTTACACAATTAATAAATTTTTGGGTTTAACAACTATTTTTAATCATTCACAATTCAATCAAATTTCTTGGTTTAACAACAATATTTTCATCAATCCCATAATTTTATCAAATTCCATGAGTTTAACAGCAACATATTCATTATTCATACAATTCAATAGAATTCATGGGTTTTAATTGCAAAACTTTCATCATTCCCACAATTCAATCAAATTTCATGGGTTTAACAACAACAATTTCATCATGCGCACATTTTAATAAATTTTCATGAGTTTAACAACAACAATTTCATCATTTTCACAATTCAATCAACTCTCATTGTTTAACAAAAACATTTTCATCATTGACACAATTCAATCAAATTCCATGGTTTAATAGCAACATTTTTATAATTTACACAATTGAATCATATTTCATAGGTTTAACAACAACATTTCCACATTCCCACAATTTAATCAATTTCAAAGGTTTAACAGCAAGATTTCATCATTCCCATAATTCAATCGAATTTAATGGGTTTAACAACAACATTTTCATCATTGACACAATTCAATCAATCCTCATGGGTTAATAGCAACATTTTCATAATTTACACAATTCAATCAAATTTCATGGGTTTAACAACAACATTTTTATCATTCCCACAATTCAATCAAATATCATGGGTTCAACAGCAACAATTTCATCATTGACACAATTCAATCAATTTTCACGGGTTTAACAGTAACATTTTCATCATTCCCACAATTCAATCAATTTCATGAGTTTAACAACAACATTTTTATCATTCATAAATTCAATCAATATCATGGGTTTAACAGTAACATTTTCATCATTCCCGCAATTCAATCAAATTCCATGGGTTTAACAACAACAATTTCATCATGCGCATAATTTAATCAATTTTCATGAGTTTAACAACAACTTTTTCATCATTTTCACAATTCAATCAAATTCCATGGGTTTAACAACAACAATTTCATCATGCGCATAATTTAATCAATTTTCATGAGTTTAACAACAACATTTTCATCATTCCCACAATTCAATCAAATTCCATGGATTTAATAGCAACGTTTTCGTCATTTACTCAATTCAATCAATTTTATGGTTTTAAGAGCAACAATTTCATCATTCCCACAATTCAATCAATTTTCATGGTTTAACTATAACATTTTCATCATTCCCACAATTCAATCAAATTTAATTGGTTTAACACCAACCTTTTCATCATTCCCACAATTCAATGAAATATCATGGGTTAATAGCAGCGTTTTCATAATTCACTCAATTCAATCTAATTTTAATGGTTTTAAGAGCAACAATTTCATCATTCCCACAATTCAATCAATTTTCACGGGTTTAACAGTAACCTTTTTGCATCATTCCCACACTTCAATCAAATTTCATTGGTTCAACAACAACGTTTTCATCATTCCCACAATTCAATCAAATTCCATGGGTTTAATAGCAGCGTTTTCATCATTCCCACAATTCATTCAAATTGCATGGGTTTAACAACAACATTTTCTTCCTTTACACAATTAAATAAATTTTATGGGTTTAACAACTATATTTTAATCACTCCCACAATTCAATAAAATTTCTTGGGTTTAACAACAATATTTTCATCAATCCCATAATTTTATCAAATTCCATGAGTTTAACAGCAACATATTCATTATTCATACAATTCAATAGAATTTCATGGTTTTATTGCAAAACTTTCATCATTCCCACAATTCAATCAAATTTCATGGGTTTAACAACAACAATTTCATCATGCGCACATTTAATAAATTTTCATGAGTTTAACAACAACAATTTCATCATTTTCACAATTCAATCAACTCTCATTGGTTTAACAAAAACATTTTCATCATTGACACAATTCAATCAAATTCATGGTTTAATAGCAACATTTTTAATTTACACAATTGAATCATATTTCATAGGTTTAACAACAACATTTCCACCATTCCCACAATTTAATCAATTTCAAAGGTTTAACAGCAAGATTTTCATCATTCCCATAATTCAATCGATTTATGGGTTTACACAACATTTTCATCATTGACACAATTCAATCAATCCTCATGGGATTAATAGCAACATTTTCATAATTTACACAATTCAATCAAATTTCATGGGTTTACAACAACATTTTTATCATTCCCACAATTCAATCAAATATCATGGGTTCAACAGCAACAATTTCATCATTGACACAATTCAATCATTTTCACGGGTTTAACAGTAACATTTTCATCATTCCCACAATTCAATCAAATTTCATGAGTTTAACAACAACTTTTTATCATTCATAAAATTCAATCAAATATCATGGTTTAACAGTAACATTTTCATCATTCCCGCAATTCAATCAAATTCCATGGGTTTAACAACAACAATTTCATCATGCGCATAATTTAATCAATTTTCATGAGTTTAACAACAACTTTTTCATCATTTTCACAATTCAATCAAATTCCATGGGTTTAACAACAACAATTTCATCATGCGCATATTTAATCAATTTTCATGAGTTTAACAACAACATTTTCATCATTCCCACAATTCAATCAAATTCCATGGATTTAATAGCAACGTTTTCGTCATTTACTCAATTCAATCAAATTTTATGGTTTTAAGAGCAACAATTTCATCATTCCCACAATTCAATCAATTTTCATGGGTTTAACTATAACATTTTCATCATTCCCACAATTCAATCAAATTTAATTGGTTTAACACCAACCTTTTCATCATTCCCACAATTCAATGAAATATCATGGGTTTAATAGCAGCGTTTTCATAATTCACTCAATTCAATCTAATTTAATGGTTTTAAGAGCAACAATTTCATCATTCCCACAATTCAATCAATTTTCACGGGTTTAACAGTAACCTTTTTGCATCATTCCCACACTTCAATCAAATTTCATTGGTTCAACAACAACGTTTTCATCATTCCCACAATTCAATCAAATTCCATGGGTTTAATAGCAGCGTTTTCATCATTCCCACAATTCATTCAAATTGCATGGGTTTAACAACAACATTTTCTTCCTTTACACAATTAAATAAATTTTATGGGTTTAACAACTATATTTTATCACTCCCACAATTCAATAAATTTCTGGGTTTAACAACAATATTTTCATCAATCCCATAAATTTTATCAAATTCCATGAGTTTAACAGCAACATATTCATTATTCATACAATTCAATAGAATTTCATGGTTTTAATTGCAAAACTTTCATCATTCCCACAATTCAATCAAATTTCATGGGTTTAACAACAACAATTTCATCATGCGCACATTTTAATAAATTTTCATGAGTTTAACAACAACATTTCATCATTTTCACAATTCAATCAACTCTCATTGGTTTAACAAAAACATTTTCATCATTGACACAATTCAATCAAATTCCATGGGTTTAATAGCAACATTTTATAATTTACACAATTGAATCATATTTCATAGGTTTAACAACAACATTTCCACCATCCCACAATTTAATCAAATTTCAAAGGTTTAACAGCAAGATTTTCATCATTCCCAAATTCAATCGATTTAATGGTTTAACAACAACATTTTCATCATTGACACAATTCAATCAATCCTCATGGGATTAATAGCAACATTTTCATAATTTACACAATTCAATCAAATTTCATGGGTTTAACACAACATTTTTATCATTCCCACAATTCAATCAAATATCATGGGTTCAACAGCAACAATTTCATCATTGACACAATTCAATCAATTTCACGGGTTTAACAGTAACATTTTCATCATTCCCACAATTCAATCAAATTTCATGAGTTTAACAACAACATTTATCATTCATAAAATTCAATCAAATATCATGGGTTTAACAGTAACATTTTCATCATTCCCGCAATTCAATCAAATTCCATGGGTTTAACAACAACAATTTCATCATGCGCATAATTTAATCAATTTTCATGAGTTTAACAACAACTTTTTCATCATTTTCACAATTCAATCAATTCCATGGGTTTAACAACAACAATTTCATCATGCGCATAATTTAATCATTTTCATGAGTTTAACAACAACATTTTCATCATTCCCACAATTCAATCAAATTCCATGGATTTAATAGCAACGTTTTCGTCATTTACTCAATTCAATCAAATTTTATGGTTTTAAGAGCAACAATTTCATCATTCCCACAATTCAATCAATTTCATGGTTTTAACTATAACATTTTCATCATTCCCACAATTCAATCAAATTTAATTGGTTTAACACCAACCTTTTCATCATTCCCACAATTCAATGAAATATCATGGGTTTAATAGCAGCGTTTTCATAATTCACTCAATTCAATCTAATTTTAATGGTTTTAAGAGCAACAATTTCATCATTCCCACAATTCAATCAATTTTCACGGGTTTAACAGTAACCTTTTTGCATCATTCCCACACTTCAATCAAATTTCATTGGTTCAACAACAACGTTTTCATCATTCCCACAATTCAATCAAATTCCATGGGTTTAATAGCAGCGTTTTCATCATTCCCACAATTCATTCAAATTGCATGGGTTTAACAACAACATTTTCTTCCTTTACACAATTAAATAAATTTTATGGGTTTAACAACTATATTTTAATCATTCCCACAATTCAATCAAATTTCTTGGGTTTAACAACAATATTTTCATCAATCCCATAATTTTATCAAATTCCATGAGTTTAACAGCAACATATTCATTATTCATACAATTCAATAGAATTTCATGGTTTTAATTGCAAAACTTTCATCATTCCCACAATTCAATCAAATTTCATGGGTTTACAACAACAATTTCATCATGCGCACATTTAATAAATTTTCATGAGTTTAACAACAACAATTTCATCATTTCACAATTCAATCAACTCTCATTGGTTTAACAAAAACATTTTCATCATTGACACAATTCAATCAAATTCCATGGGTTTAATAGCAACATTTTTATAATTTACACAATTGAATCATATTTCATAGGTTTAACAACAACATTTCCACCATTCCCACAATTTAATCAAATTTCAAAGGTTTAACAGCAAGATTTTCATCATTCCCATAATTCAATCGAATTTAATGGGTTTAACAACAACATTTTCATCATTGACACAATTCAATCAATCCTCATGGGATTAATAGCAACATTTTCATAATTACACAATTCAATCAAATTTCATGGGTTTAACAACAACATTTTATCATTCCCACAATTCAATCAAATATCATGGGTTCAACAGCAACATTTCATCATTGACACAATTCAATCAATTTTCACGGGTTTAACAGTAACATTTTCATCATTCCCACAATTCAATCAAATTTCATGAGTTTAACAACAACATTTTTATCATTCATAAAATTCAATCAAATATCATGGGTTTAACAGTAACATTTTCATCATTCCCGCAATTCAATCAAATTCCATGGGTTTAACAACAACAATTTCATCATGCGCATAATTTAATCAATTTTCATGAGTTTAACAACAACTTTTTCATCATTTTCACAATTCAATCAAATTCCATGGGTTTAACAACAACAATTTCATCATGCGCATAATTTAATCAATTTTCATGAGTTTAACAACAACATTTTCATCATTCCCACAATTCAATCAAATTCCATGGATTTAATAGCAACGTTTTCGTCATTTACTCAATTCAATCAAATTTTATGGTTTAAGAGCAACAATTTCATCATTCCCACAATTCAATCAATTTTCATGGGTTTAACTATAACATTTTCATCATTCCCACAATTCAATCAAATTTAATTGGTTTAACACCAACCTTTTCATCATTCCCACAATTCAATGAAATATCATGGGTTTAATAGCAGCGTTTTCATAATTCACTCAATTCAATCTAATTTTAATGGTTTTAAGAGCAACAATTTCATCATTCCCACAATTCAATCAATTTTCACGGGTTTAACAGTAACCTTTTTGCATCATTCCCACACTTCAATCAAATTTCATTGGTTCAACAACAACGTTTTCATCATTCCCACAATTCAATCAAATTCCATGGGTTTAATAGCAGCGTTTTCATCATTCCCACAATTCATTCAAATTGCATGGGTTTAACAACAACATTTTCTTCCTTTACACAATTAAATAAATTTTATGGGTTTAACAACTATATTTTAATCACTCCCACAATTCAATAAAATTTCTTGGGTTTAACAACAATATTTTCATCAATCCCATAATTTTATCAAATTCCATGAGTTTAACAGCAACATATTCATTATTCATACAATTCAATAGAATTTCATGGTTTTAATTGCAAAACTTTCATCATTCCCACAATTCAATCAAATTTCATGGGTTTAACAACAACAATTTCATCATGCGCACATTTTAATAAATTTTCATGAGTTTAACAACAACAATTTCATCATTTTCACAATTCAATCAACTCTCATTGGTTTAACAAAAACATTTTCATCATTGACACAATTCAATCAAATTCCATGGGTTTAATAGCAACATTTTTATAATTTACACAATTGAATCATATTTCATAGGTTTAACAACAACATTTCCACCATTCCCACAATTTAATCAAATTTCAAAGGTTTAACAGCAAGATTTTCATCATTCCCATAATTCAATCGAATTTAATGGGTTTAACAACAACATTTTCATCATTGACACAATTCAATCAATCCTCATGGGATTAATAGCAACATTTTCATAATTTACACAATTCAATCAAATTTCATGGGTTTAACAACAACATTTTTATCATTCCCACAATTCAATCAAATATCATGGGTTCAACAGCAACAATTTCATCATTGACACAATTCAATCAATTTTCACGGGTTTAACAGTAACATTTTCATCATTCCCACAATTCAATCAAATTTCATGAGTTTAACAACAACATTTTTATCATTCATAAAATTCAATCAAATATCATGGGTTTAACAGTAACATTTTCATCATTCCCGCAATTCAATCAAATTCCATGGGTTTAACAACAACAATTTCATCATGCGCATAATTTAATCAATTTTCATGAGTTTAACAACAACTTTTTCATCATTTTCACAATTCAATCAAATTCCATGGGTTTAACAACAACAATTTCATCATGCGCATAATTTAATCAATTTTCATGAGTTTAACAACAACATTTTCATCATTCCCACAATTCAATCAAATTCCATGGATTTAATAGCAACGTTTTCGTCATTTACTCAATTCAATCAAATTTTATGGTTTTAAGAGCAACAATTTCATCATTCCCACAATTCAATCAATTTTCATGGGTTTAACTATAACATTTTCATCATTCCCACAATTCAATCAAATTTAATTGGTTTAACACCAACCTTTTCATCATTCCCACAATTCAATGAAATATCATGGGTTTAATAGCAGCGTTTTCATAATTCACTCAATTCAATCTAATTTTAATGGTTTTAAGAGCAACAATTTCATCATTCCCACAATTCAATCAATTTTCACGGGTTTAACAGTAACCTTTTTGCATCATTCCCACACTTCAATCAAATTTCATTGGTTCAACAACAACGTTTTCATCATTCCCACAATTCAATCAAATTCCATGGGTTTAATAGCAGCGTTTTCATCATTCCCACAATTCATTCAAATTGCATGGGTTTAACAACAACATTTTCTTCCTTTACACAATTAAATAAATTTTATGGGTTTAACAACTATATTTTAATCACTCCCACAATTCAATAAAATTTCTTGGGTTTAACAACAATATTTTCATCATCCCATAATTTTATCAAATTCCATGAGTTTAACAGCAACATATTCATTATTCATACAATTCAATAGAATTTCATGGTTTTAATTGCAAAACTTTCATCATTCCCACAATTCAATCAAATTTCATGGGTTTAACAACAACAATTTCATCATGCGCACATTTTAATAAATTTTCATGAGTTTAACAACAACAATTTCATCATTTTCACAATTCAATCAACTCTCATTGGTTTAACAAAAACATTTTCATCATTGACACAATTCAATCAAATTCCATGGGTTTAATAGCAACATTTTTATAATTTACACAATTGAATCATATTTCATAGGTTTAACAACAACATTTCCACCATTCCCACAATTTAATCAAATTTCAAAGGTTTAACAGCAAGATTTTCATCATTCCCATAATTCAATCGAATTTAATGGGTTTAACAACAACATTTTCATCATTGACACAATTCAATCAATCCTCATGGGATTAATAGCAACATTTTCATAATTTACACAATTCAATCAAATTTCATGGGTTTAACAACAACATTTTTATCATTCCCACAATTCAATCAAATATCATGGGTTCAACAGCAACAATTTCATCATTGACACAATTCAATCAATTTTCACGGGTTTAACAGTAACATTTTCATCATTCCCACAATTCAATCAAATTTCATGAGTTTAACAACAACATTTTTATCATTCATAAAATTCAATCAAATATCATGGGTTTAACAGTAACATTTTCATCATTCCCGCAATTCAATCAAATTCCATGGGTTTAACAACAACAATTTCATCATGCGCATAATTTAATCAATTTTCATGAGTTTAACAACAACTTTTTCATCATTTTCACAATTCAATCAAATTCCATGGGTTTAACAACAACAATTTCATCATGCGCATAATTTAATCAATTTTCATGAGTTTAACAACAACATTTTCATCATTCCCACAATTCAATCAAATTCCATGGATTTAATAGCAACGTTTTCGTCATTTACTCAATTCAATCAAATTTTATGGTTTTAAGAGCAACAATTTCATCATTCCCACAATTCAATCAATTTTCATGGGTTTAACTATAACATTTTCATCATTCCCACAATTCAATCAAATTTAATTGGTTTAACACCAACCTTTTCATCATTCCCACAATTCAATCAAATATCATGGGTTTAATAGCAGCGTTTTCATAATTCACTCAATTCAATCTAATTTTAATGGTTTTAAGAGCAACAATTTCATCATTCCCACAATTCAATCAATTTTCACGGGTTTAACAGTAACCTTTTTGCATCATTCCCACACTTCAATCAAATTTCATTGGTTCAACAACAACGTTTTCATCATTCCCACAATTCAATCAAATTCCATGGGTTTAATAGCAGCGTTTTCATCATTCCCACAATTCAATCAAATTGCATGGGTTTAACAGCAACATTTTCTTCCGTTACACAATTAAATAAATTTTATGGGTTTAACATATATATTTTCATCATTCCCACCATTCAATCAAATTTCCTGGGTTTAACAACAACATTTTCATCAATCCCATAATTTTATCAAATTCCATGAGTTTAACAGCAACATATTCATTATTCAAACAATTCAATAGAATTTCATGGTTTTAATTGCAAAACTTTCATCATTCCCACAATTAATCAAATTTCATGGGTTTAACAGCAACAATTTCATCATGGGCACATTTTAATCAATTTTCATGAGTTTAACAACAACAATTTCATCATTTTCACAATTCAATCAACTTTCATTGGTTTAACAAAACATTTTCATCATTGACACAATTCAATCAAACCTCATGGGATTAATAGCAACATTTTCATAATTTACACAATTCAATCAAATTTCATGGGTTTAACAACAACATTTTTATCATTCCCACAATTCAATCAAATTTCATGGGTTCAACAGCAACAATTTCATCATTCCCACAATTCAATCAATTTTCACGGGTTTAACAGTAACATTTTCATCATTCCCACAATTCAATCAAATTTCATGAGTTTAACAGCAACATTTTTATCATTCATAAAATTCAATCAAATATCATGGGTTTAACAGTAACATTTTCATCATTCCCGCAATTCAATCAAATTCCATGGGTTTAACAACAACAATTTCATCATGCGCATAATTTAATCAATTTTCATGAGTTTAACAACAACTTTTTCATCATTTTCACAATTCAATCAAATTCCATGGGTTTAACAACAACAATTTCATCATGCGCATAATTTAATCAATTTTCATGAGTTTAACAACAATTTTCATCATTCCCACAATTCAATCAAATTCCATGGATTTAATAGCAACGTTTTCGTCATTTACTCAATTCAATCAAATTTTATGGTTTTAAGAGCAACAATTTCATCATTCCCACAATTCAATCAATTTTCATGGGTTTAACTATAACATTTTCATCATTCCCACAATTCAATCAAATTTAATTGGTTTAACACCAACCTTTTCATCATTCCCACAATTCAATCAAATATCATGGGTTTAATAGCAGCGTTTTCATAATTCACTCAATTCAATCTAATTTTAATGGTTTTAAGAGCAACAATTTCATCATTCCCACAATTCAATCAATTTTCACGGGTTTAACAGTAACCTTTTTGCATCATTCCCACACTTCAATCAAATTTCATTGGTTCAACAACAACGTTTTCATCATTCCCACAATTCAATCAAATTCCATGGGTTTAATAGCAGCGTTTTCATCATTCCCACAATTCATTCAAATTGCATGGGTTTAACAACAACATTTTCTTCCTTTACACAATTAAATAAATTTTATGGGTTTAACAACTATATTTTAATCATTCCCACAATTCAATCAAATTTCTTGGGTTTAACAACAATATTTTCATCAATCCCATAATTTTATCAAATTCCATGAGTTTAACAGCAACATATTCATTATTCATACAATTCAATAGAATTTCATGGTTTTAATTGCAAAACTTTCATCATTCCCACAATTCAATCAAATTTCATGGGTTTAACAACAACAATTTCATCATGCGCACATTTTAATAAATTTTCATGAGTTTAACAACAACAATTTCATCATTTTCACAATTCAATCAACTTTCATTGGTTTAACAAAAACATTTTCATCATTGACACAATTCAATCAAACTTCATGGGTTTAATAGCAACATTTTCATAATTTACACAATTCAATCAAATTTCATGGGTTTAACAACAACATTTTCATCATTCCCACAATTCAATCAAATTTCATGGGTTCAACAGCAACAATTTCATCATTCCCACAATTCAATCAATTTTCACGGGTTTAACAGTAACATTTTCATCATTCCCACAATTCAATCAAATTTCATGAGTTTAACAGCAACATTTTCATCATTCCAAAAATTCAATCAAATATCATGGGTTTAACAGTAACATTTTCATCATTCCCGCAATTCAATCAAATTCCATGGGTTTAACAACAACAATTTCATCATGCGCATAATTTAATCAATTTTCATGAGTTTAACAACAACTTTTTCATCATTCTCACAATTCAATCAAATTTCTTGGGTTTAACCGCAACATTTTCATCATTGACACAATTCAATCAAATTCCATGGGTTTAATAGCAACATTTTTATAATTTACACAATTGAATCATATTTCATAGGTTTAACAACAACATTTCCACCATTCCCACAATTTAATCAAATTTCAAAGGTTTAACAGCAAGATTTTCATCATTCCCATAATTCAATCGAATTTAATGGGTTTAACAACAACATTTTCATCATTCATAAACTTTTATCAAATTTCATGGGTTTAACAACAACATTTTCATCATTCACACAAATCAATCAATTTTCATGGGTTTAATAGCACTATTTTCATTATTTACACAATTGAATAAATTTCATGGATTTATCAATAACATTTTCATCATTCACACAATTCAATCTTATTTCATGGGTTTAACAAAAAAGTCTTCATCATTCACACAATTCAATTGAATTTTATTGGTTTAACAACAACATTTTCATCATTCCCACAATTCAATCAAATTCCATGGATTTAATAGCAACGTTTTCGTCATTTACTCAATTCAATCAAATTTTATGGTTTTAAGAGCAACAATTTCATCATTCCCACAATTCAATCAATTTTCATGGGTTTAAGTATAACATTTTCATCATTCCCACAATTCAATCAAATTTAATTGGTTTAACACCAACCTTTTCATCATTCCCACAATTCAATCAAATATCATGGGTTTAATAGCAGCGTTTTCATAATTCACTCAATTCAATCTAATTTTAATGGTTTTAAGAGCAACAATTTCATCATTCCCACAATTCAATCAATTTTCACGGGTTTAACAGTAACATTTTGCATCATTCCCACACTTCAATCAAATTTCATAGGTTCAACAACACTGTTTTCATCATTCCCACAATTTAATCAAATTCCATGGGTTTAATAGCAGCGTTTTCATCATTCCCACAATTCAATCAAATTGCATGGGTTTAACAGCAACATTTTCTTCCGTTACACAATTAAATAAATTTTATGGGTTTAACAACTATATTTTCATCATTCCCACCATTCAATCAAATTTCCTGGGTTTAACAACAACATTTTCATCAATCCCATAGTTTTATCAAATTCCATGAGTTTAACAACAACATATTCATTATTCAAACAATTCAATAGAATTTCATGGTTTTAATTGCAAAACTTTCATCATTCCCCCAATTTAATCAAATTTCATGGGTTTAACAGCAACAATTTCATCATGGGCACATTTTAATCAATTTTCATGAGTTTAACAACAACAATTTCATCATTTTCACAATTCAATCAACTTTCATTGGTTTAACAAAAACATTTTCATCATTGACACAATTCAATCAAACCTCATGGGATTAATAGCAACATTTTCATAATTTACACAATTCAATCAAATTTCAT
This sequence comes from Lathyrus oleraceus, assembly GCF_024323335.1. Classification (NCBI taxonomy): domain Eukaryota; kingdom Viridiplantae; phylum Streptophyta; class Magnoliopsida; order Fabales; family Fabaceae; genus Lathyrus; species Lathyrus oleraceus. Next base: position 29,979 of record NW_026112644.1, on the reverse strand, counting down.
GGGTTTAACAACAACATTTTTATCATTCCCACAATTCAATCAAATTTCATGGGTTCAACAGCAACAATTTCATCATTCCCACAATTCAATCAATTTTCACGGGTTTAACAGTAACATTTTCATCATTCCCACAATTCAATCAAATTTCATGAGTTTAACAGCAACATTTTTATCATTCATAAAATTCAATCAAATATCATGGGTTTAACAGTAACATTTTCATCATTCCCGCAATTCAATCAAATTCCATGGGTTTAACAACAACAATTTCATCATGCGCATAATTTAATCAATTTTCATGAGTTTAACAACAACTTTTTCATCATTTTCACAATTCAATCAAATTCCATGGGTTTAACAACAACAATTTCATCATGCGCATAATTTAATCAATTTTCATGAGTTTAACAACAACATTTTCATCATTCCCACAATTCAATCAAATTCCATGGATTTAATAGCAACGTTTTCGTCATTTACTCAATTCAATCAAATTTTATGGTTTTAAGAGCAACAATTTCATCATTCCCACAATTCAATCAATTTTCATGGGTTTAACTATAACATTTTCATCATTCCCACAATTCAATCAAATTTAATTGGTTTAACACCAACCTTTTCATCATTCCCACAATTCAATCAAATATCATGGGTTTAATAGCAGCGTTTTCATAATTCACTCAATTCAATCTAATTTTAATGGTTTTAAGAGCAACAATTTCATCATTCCCACAATTCAATCAATTTTCACGGGTTTAACAGTAACCTTTTTGCATCATTCCCACACTTCAATCAAATTTCATTGGTTCAACAACAACGTTTTCATCATTCCCACAATTCAATCAAATTCCATGGGTTTAATAGCAGCGTTTTCATCATTCCCACAATTCAATCAAATTGCATGGGTTTAACAGCAACATTTTCTTCCGTTACACAATTAAATAAATTTTATGGGTTTAACATATATATTTTCATCATTCCCACCATTCAATCAAATTTCCTGGGTTTAACAACAACATTTTCATCAATCCCATAATTTTATCAAATTCCATGAGTTTAACAGCAACATATTCATTATTCAAACAATTCAATAGAATTTCATGGTTTTAATTGCAAAACTTTCATCATTCCCACAATTTAATCAAATTTCATGGGTTTAACAGCAACAATTTCATCATGGGCACATTTTAATAAATTTTCATGAGTTTAACAACAACAATTTCATCATTTTCACAATTCAATCAACTTTCATTGGTTTAACAAAAACATTTTCATCATTGACACAATTCAATCAAACCTCATGGGATTAATAGCAACATTTTCATAATTTACACAATTCAATCAAATTTCATGGGTTTAACAACAACATTTTATCATTCCCACAATTCAATCAAATTTCATGGGTTCAACAGCAACAATTTCATCATTCCCACAATTCAATCAATTTTCACGGGTTTAACAGTAACATTTTCATCATTCCCACAATTCAATCAAATTTCATGAGTTTAACAGCAACATTTTCATCATTCATAAAATTCAATCAAATATCATGGGTTTAACAGTAACATTTTCATCATTCCCGCAATTCAATCGAATTCCATGGGTTTAACAACAACAATTTCATCATGCGCATAATTTAATCAATTTTCATGAGTTTAACAACAACTTTTTCATCATTTTCACAATTCAATCAAATTTCTTGGGTTTAACCGCAACATTTTCATCATTGACACAATTCAATCAAATTCCATGGGTTTAATAGCAACATATTTATAATTTACACAATTCAATCATACTTCATCGGTTTAACAACAACATTTCCACCATTCCCACAATTTAATCAAATTTCAAAGGTTTAACAGCAAGATTTTCATCATTCCCTTAATTCAATCGAATTTAATGGGTTTAACAACAACATTTTCATCATTCATAAACTTTTATCAAATTTCATGGGTTTAACAACAACATTTTCATCATTCACACAAATCAATCAATTTTCATGGGTTTAATAGCACTATTTTCATCATTTACACAATTGAATAAATTTCATGGGTTTATCAATAACATTTTCATCATTCACTCAATTCAATCAAATTTTAATGGGTTTAAGAGCAACAATTTCATCATTCCCATAATTCAATCAATTTTCACGGGTTTAACAGTAACATTTTCATCATTCCCACAATTCAATCAAATTTCATTGGTTCAACAACAACGTTTTCATCATTCCCACAATTCAATCAAATTCCATGGGTTTAATAACAGCGTTTTCATCATTCCCACAATTCAATCAAATTGTATGGGTTTAACAGCAACATTTTCTTCCTTTACACAATTAAATAAATTTTATGGGTTTAACAACTATATTTTCATCATTCCCACAATTCAATCAAATTTCCTGGGTTTAACAACAACATTTTCATCAATCCCATAATTTTATCAAATTCCATGAGTTTAACAGCAACATATTCATTATTCCCACAATTCAATCAAAGTTCATGGGTTTAACAGCAACAATTTCATCATGCACACATTTTAATCAATTTTCATGAGTTTAACAACAACAATTTCATCATTTTCACAATTCAATCAACTTACATTGGTTTAACAAAAACATTTTCATCATTGACACAATTCAATCAAACTTCATGGGTTTAATAGCAACATTTTCATAATTTACACAATTCAATCAAATTTCATGGGTTTAACAACAACATTTTCATCATTTCCACAATTCAATCAAATTTCATGGGTTCAACAGCAAAAATTTCATCATTCCCACAATTCCATCAATTTTCACGGGTTTAACAGTAACATTTTCATCATTCCCACAATTCAATCAAATTTCATGAGTTTAACAACAACATATTCATCAATAATACAATTCAATCAAATTTCATGGGTTTAACAACAAAATCTTCATTATTCATACAATTCAATCAAATTTTATAGGTTTAACATCAACATTTTCATCATTCTCACAATTCAATCAAATTGCATGGGTTTAACAGCAACATTTTCTTCATTTACTCAATTCAATCAAATTTTATGGTTTTAAGAGCAACAATTTCATCATTCCCACAATTCAATCAATTTTCATGGGTTTAACTATAACATTTTCATCATTCCCACAATTCAATCAAATTTAATTGGTTTAACACCAACCTTTTCATCATTCCCACAATTCAATCAAATATCATGGGTTTAATAGGAGCGTTTTCATCATTCACTCAATTCAATCAAATTTTAATGGTTCTAAGAGCAACAATTTCATCATTCCCACAATTCAATCAATTTTCACGGGTTTAACAGTAACATTTTCATCATTCCCACAATTCAATCAAATTTCATTGGTTCAACAACAACGTTTTCATCATTCCCACAATTCAATCAAATTCCATGGGGTTAATAGCAGCGTTTTCATCATTCCCACAATTCAATCAAATTGCATGGGTTTAACAGCAACATATTCTTCCTTTACACAATTAAATAAATTTTATGGGTTTAACAACTATATTTTCATCATTCCCACAATTCAATCAAATTTCCTGGGTTTAACAAAACATTTTCATCAATCCCATAATTTTATCAAATTCCATGAGTTTAACAGCAACATATTCATTATTCATACATTTCAATAGAATTTCTGGTTTTAATTGCAAAACTTTCATCGTTCCCACAATTCAATCAAAGTTCATGGGTTTAACAGCAACAATTTCATCATGCGCACATTTTAATCAATTTTCATGAGTTTAACAACAACAATTTCATCATTTTCACAATTCAATCAACTTTCATTGGTTTAACAAAAACATTTTCATCATTGACACAATTCAATCAAACTTCATGGGTTTAATAGCAACATTTTCATAATTTACACAATTCAATCAAATTTCATGGGTTTAACAACAACATTTTCATCATTTCCACAATTCAATCAAATTTCATGGGTTCAACAGCAAAAATTTCATCATTCCCACAATTCCATCAATTTTCACGGGTTTAACAGTAACATTTTCACCATTCCCACAATTCAATCAAATTTCATGAGTTTAACAACAACATATTCATCAATAATACAATTCAATCAAATTTCATGGGTTTAACAACAAAATCTTCATTATTCATACAATTCAATCAAATTTTATAGGTTTAACATCAACATTTTCATCATTCTCACAATTCAATCAAATTGCATGGGTTTAACAGCAACATTTTCTTCATTTACACAATTAATTAAATTTTATGGGTTTAACAACTATATTTTCATCATTCCCACAACTCAATCAAATTTCCTGGGTTTAACAACAACATTTTCATCAATCCCACAATTTTATCAAATTCCATGAGTTTAACAGCAACAAATTCATCATTCACACAATTCAATCAAATTTCATGGGTTCAACAACAACAATTTCATCATTCCCACAATTCAATCAATTTTCACGGGTTTAACAGTAAATTTTCATCATTCCCACAATTCAATCAAATTTCATGAGTTTAACAGCAACATTTTCATCATTCCAAAAATTCAATCAAATATCATGGGTTTAACAGTAACATTTTCATCATTCCCGCAATTCAATCAAATTCCATGGGTTTAACAACAACAATTTCATCATGCGCATAATTTAATCAATTTTCATGAGTTTAACAACAACAACTTTTCATCATTTTCACAATTCGATCAAATTTCTTGGGTTTAACCGCAACATTTTCATCATTGACATAATTCAATCAAATTCCATGGGTTTAATAGCAACATTTTTATAATTTACACAATTCAGTCATATTTCATAGGTTTAACAACAACATTTCCACCATTACCACAATTTAATCAAATTTCAAAGGTTTAACAACAAGATTTTCATCATTCCCACAATTCAATCGAATTTAATGGGTTTAACAACAACATTTTCATCATTCATAAACTTTTATCAAATTTCATGGGTTTAACAACAACATTTTCATCATTCACACAAATCAATCATTTTCATGGGTTTAATAGCACTATTTTCATCATTTACACAATTGAATAAATTTCATGGGTTTATCAATAACATTTTCATCATTCACACAATTCAATCTTATTTCATGGGTTTAAGAAAAAAGTCTTCATCATTCACACAATTCAATTGAATTTTATTGGTTTAACAACAACATTTTCATCATTCCCACAATTCAATCAAATTCCATGGATTTAATAGCAACGTTTTCGTCATTTACTCAATTCAATCAAATTTTATGGTTTTAAGAGCAACAATTTCATCATTCCCACAATTCAATCAATTTTCATGGGTTTAACTATAACATTTTCATCATTCCCACAATTCAATCAAATTTAATTGGTTTAACACCAACCTTTTCATCATTCCCACAATTCAATCAAATATCATGGGTTTAATAGGAGCGTTTTCATCATTCACTCAATTCAATCAAATTTAATGGTTCTAAGAGCAACAATTTCATCATTCCCACAATTCAATCAATTTTCACGGGTTTAACAGTAACATTTTCATCATTCCCACAATTCAATCAAATTTCATTGGTTCAACAACAACGTTTTCATCATTCCCACAATTCAATCAAATTCCATGGGTTAATAGCAGCGTTTTCATCATTCCCACAATTCAATCAAATTGCATGGGTTTAACAGCAACATATTCTTCCTTTACACAATTAAATAAATTTTATGGGTTTAACAACTATATTTTCATCATTCCCACAATTCAATCAAATTTCCTGGGTTTAACAAAAACATTTTCATCAATCCCATAATTTTATCAAATTCCATGAGTTTAACAGCAACATATTCATTATTCATACATTTCAATAGAATTTCTGGTTTTAATTGCAAAACTTTCATCGTTCCCACAATTCAATCAAAGTTCATGGGTTTAACAGCAACATTTCATCATGCGCACATTTTAATCAATTTTCATGAGTTTAACAACAACAATTTCATCATTTTCACAATTCAATCAACTTTCATTGGTTTAACAAAAACATTTCATCATTGACACAATTCAATCAAACTTCATGGGTTTAATAGCAACATTTTCATAATTTACACAATTCAATCAAATTTCATGGGTTTAACAACAACATTTTCATCATTTCCACAATTCAATCAAATTTCATGGGTTCAACAGCAAAAATTTCATCATTCCCACAATTCCATCAATTTTCACGGGTTTAACAGTAACATTTTCACCATTCCCACAATTCAATCAAATTTCATGAGTTTAACAACAACATATTCATCAATAATACAATTCAATCAAATTCATGGGTTTAACAACAAAATCTTCATTATTCATACAATTCAATCAAATTTTATAGGTTTAACATCAACATTTTCATCATTCTCACAATTCAATCAAATTGCATGGGTTTAACAGCAACATTTTCTTCATTTACACAATTAATTAAATTTATGGGTTTAACAACTATATTTTCATCATTCCCACAACTCAATCAAATTTCCTGGGTTTAACAACAACATTTTCATCAATCCCACAATTTTATCAATTCCATGAGTTTAACAGCAACAAATTCATCATTCACACAATTCAATCAAATTTCATGGGTTCAACAACAACAATTTCATCATTCCCACAATTCAATCAATTTTCACGGGTTTAACAGTAAAATTTTCATCATTCCCACAATTCAATCAAATTTCATGAGTTTAACAGCAACATTTTCATCATTCCAAAAATTCAATCAAATATCATGGGTTTAACAGTAACATTTTCATCATTCCCGCAATTCAATCAAATTCCATGGGTTTAACAACAACAATTTCATCATGCGCATAATTTAATCAATTTTCATGAGTTTAACAACAACTTTTTCATCATTTTCACAATTCGATCAAATTTCTTGGGTTTAACCGCAACATTTTCATCATTGACATAATTCAATCAAATTCCATGGGTTTAATAGCAACATTTTTATAATTTACACAATTCAGTCATATTTCATAGGTTTAACAACAACATTTCCACCATTACCACAATTTAATCAAATTTCAAAGGTTTAACAACAAGATTTTCATCATTCCCACAATTCAATCGAATTTAATGGGTTTAACAACAACATTTTCATCATTCATAAACTTTTATCAAATTTCATGGGTTTAACAACAACATTTTCATCATTCACACAAATCAATCAATTTTCATGGGTTTAATAGCACTATTTTCATCATTTACACAATTGAATAAATTTCATGGGTTTATCAATAACATTTTCATCATTCACACAATTCAATCTTATTTCATGGGTTTAAGAAAAAAGTCTTCATCATTCACACAATTCAATTGAATTTTATTGGTTTAACAACAACATTTTCATCATTCCCACAATTCAATCAAATTCCATGGATTTAATAGCAACGTTTTCGTCATTTACTCAATTCAATCAAATTTTATGGTTTTAAGAGCAACAATTTCATCATTCCCACAATTCAATCAATTTTCATGGGTTTAACTATAACATTTTCATCATTCCCACAATTCAATCAAATTTAATTGGTTTAACACCAACCTTTTCATCATTCCCACAATTCAATCAAATATCATGGGTTTAATAGGAGCGTTTTCATCATTCACTCAATTCAATCAAATTTTAATGGTTCTAAGAGCAACAATTTCATCATTCCCACAATTCAATCAATTTTCACGGGTTTAACAGTAACATTTTCATCATTCCCACAATTCAATCAAATTTCATTGGTTCAACAACAACGTTTTCATCATTCCCACAATTCAATCAAATTCCATGGGGTTAATAGCAGCGTTTTCATCATTCCCACAATTCAATCAAATTGCATGGGTTTAACAGCAACATATTCTTCCTTTACACAATTAAATAAATTTTATGGGTTTAACAACTATATTTTCATCATTCCCACAATTCAATCAAATTTCCTGGGTTTAACAAAAACATTTTCATCAATCCCATAATTTTATCAAATTCCATGAGTTTAACAGCAACATATTCATTATTCATACATTTCAATAGAATTTCTGGTTTTAATTGCAAAACTTTCATCGTTCCCACAATTCAATCAAAGTTCATGGGTTTAACAGCAACAGTTTCATCATGCGCACATTTTAATCAATTTTCATGAGTTTAACAACAACAATTTCATCATTTTCACAATTCAATCAACTTTCATTGGTTTAACAAAAACATTTTCATCATTGACACAATTCAATCAAACTTCATGGGTTTAATAGCAACATTTTCATAATTTACACAATTCAATCAAATTTCATGGGTTTAACAACAACATTTTCATCATTTCCACAATTCAATCAAATTTCATGGGTTCAACAGCAAAAATTTCATCATTCCCACAATTCCATCAATTTTCACGGGTTTAACAGTAACATTTTCACCATTCCCACAATTCAATCAAATTTCATGAGTTTAACAACAACATATTCATCAATAATACAATTCAATCAAATTTCATGGGTTTAACAACAAAATCTTCATTATTCATACAATTCAATCAAATTTTATAGGTTTAACATCAACATTTTCATCATTCTCACAATTCAATCAAATTGCATGGGTTTAACAGCAACATTTTCTTCATTTACACAATTAATTAAATTTTATGGGTTTAACAACTATATTTTCATCATTCCCACAACTCAATCAAATTTCCTGGGTTTAACAACAACATTTTCATCAATCCCACAATTTTATCAAATTCCATGAGTTTAACAGCAACAAATTCATCATTCACACAATTCAATCAAATTTCATGGGTTCAACAACAACAATTTCATCATTCCCACAATTCAATCAATTTTCACGGGTTTAACAGTAAAATTTTCATCATTCCCACAATTCAATCAAATTTCATGAGTTTAACAGCAACATTTTCATCATTCCAAAAATTCAATCAAATATCATGGGTTTAACAGTAACATTTTCATCATTCCCGCAATTCAATCAAATTCCATGGGTTTAACAACAACAATTTCATCATGCGCATAATTTAATCAATTTTCATGAGTTTAACAACAACTTTTTCATCATTTTCACAATTCGATCAAATTTCTTGGGTTTAACCGCAACATTTTCATCATTGACATAATTCAATCAAATTCCATGGGTTTAATAGCAACATTTTTATAATTTACACAATTCAGTCATATTTCATAGGTTTAACAACAACATTTCCACCATTACCACAATTTAATCAAATTTCAAAGGTTTAACAACAAGATTTTCATCATTCCCACAATTCAATCGAATTTAATGGGTTTAACAACAACATTTTCATCATTCATAAACTTTTATCAAATTTCATGGGTTTAACAACAACATTTTCATCATTCACACAAATCAATCAATTTTCATGGGTTTAATAGCACTATTTTCATCATTTACACAATTGAATAAATTTCATGGGTTTATCAATAACATTTTCATCATTCACACAATTCAATCTTATTTCATGGGTTTAAGAAAAAAGTCTTCATCATTCACACAATTCAATTGAATTTTATTGGTTTAACAACAACATTTTCATCATTCCCACAATTCAATCAAATTCCATGGATTTAATAGCAACGTTTTCGTCATTTACTCAATTCAATCAAATTTTATGGTTTTAAGAGCAACAATTTCATCATTCCCACAATTCAATCAATTTTCATGGGTTTAACTATAACATTTTCATCATTCCCACAATTCAATCAAATTTAATTGGTTTAACACCAACCTTTTCATCATTCCCACAATTCAATCAAATATCATGGGTTTAATAGGAGCGTTTTCATCATTCACTCAATTCAATCAAATTTTAATGGTTCTAAGAGCAACAATTTCATCATTCCCACAATTCAATCAATTTTCACGGGTTTAACAGTAACATTTTCATCATTCCCACAATTCAATCAAATTTCATTGGTTCAACAACAACGTTTTCATCATTCCCACAATTCAATCAAATTCCATGGGGTTAATAGCAGCGTTTTCATCATTCCCACAATTCAATCAAATTGCATGGGTTTAACAGCAACATATTCTTCCTTTACACAATTAAATAAATTTTATGGGTTTAACAACTATATTTTCATCATTCCCACAATTCAATCAAATTTCCTGGGTTTAACAAAAACATTTTCATCAATCCCATAATTTTATCAAATTCCATGAGTTTAACAGCAACATATTCATTATTCATACATTTCAATAGAATTTCTGGTTTTAATTGCAAAACTTTCATCGTTCCCACAATTCAATCAAAGTTCATGGGTTTAACAGCAACAGTTTCATCATGCGCACATTTTAATCAATTTTCATGAGTTTAACAACAACAATTTCATCATTTTCACAATTCAATCAACTTTCATTGGTTTAACAAAAACATTTTCATCATTGACACAATTCAATCAAACTTCATGGGTTTAATAGCAACATTTTCATAATTTACACAATTCAATCAAATTTCATGGGTTTAACAACAACATTTTCATCATTTCCACAATTCAATCAAATTTCATGGGTTCAACAGCAAAAATTTCATCATTCCCACAATTCCATCAATTTTCACGGGTTTAACAGTAACATTTTCACCATTCCCACAATTCAATCAAATTTCATGAGTTTAACAACAACATATTCATCAATAATACAATTCAATCAAATTTCATGGGTTTAACAACAAAATCTTCATTATTCATACAATTCAATCAAATTTTATAGGTTTAACATCAACATTTTCATCATTCTCACAATTCAATCAAATTGCATGGGTTTAACAGCAACATTTTCTTCATTTACACAATTAATTAAATTTTATGGGTTTAACAACTATATTTTCATCATTCCCACAACTCAATCAAATTTCCTGGGTTTAACAACAACATTTTCATCAATCCCACAATTTTATCAAATTCCATGAGTTTAACAGCAACAAATTCATCATTCACACAATTCAATCAAATTTCATGGGTTCAACAACAACAATTTCATCATTCCCACAATTCAATCAATTTTCACGGGTTTAACAGTAAAATTTTCATCATTCCCACAATTCAATCAAATTTCATGAGTTTAACAGCAACATTTTCATCATTCCAAAAATTCAATCAAATATCATGGGTTTAACAGTAACATTTTCATCATTCCCGCAATTCAATCAAATTCCATGGGTTTAACAACAACAATTTCATCATGCGCATAATTTAATCAATTTTCATGAGTTTAACAACAACTTTTTCATCATTTTCACAATTCGATCAAATTTCTTGGGTTTAACCGCAACATTTTCATCATTGACATAATTCAATCAAATTCCATGGGTTTAATAGCAACATTTTTATAATTTACACAATTCAGTCATATTTCATAGGTTTAACAACAACATTTCCACCATTACCACAATTTAATCAAATTTCAAAGGTTTAACAGCAAGATTTTCATCATTCCCACAATTCAATCGAATTTAATGGGTTTAACAACAACATTTTCATCATTCATAAACTTTTATCAAATTTCATGGGTTTAACAACAACATTTTCATCATTCACACAAATCAATCAATTTTCATGGGTTTAATAGCACTATTTTCATCATTTACACAATTGAATAAATTTCATGGGTTTATCAATAACATTTTCATCATTCACACAATTCAATCTTATTTCATGGGTTTAAGAAAAAAGTCTTCATCATTCACACAATTCAATTGAATTTTATTGGTTTAACAACAACATTTTCATCATTCCCACAATTCAATCAAATTCCATGGATTTAATAGCAACGTTTTCGTCATTTACTCAATTCAATCAAATTTTATGGTTTTAAGAGCAACAATTTCATCATTCCCACAATTCAATCAATTTTCATGGGTTTAACTATAACATTTTCATCATTCCCACAATTCAATCAAATTTAATTGGTTTAACACCAACCTTTTCATCATTCCCACAATTCAATCAAATATCATGGGTTTAATAGGAGCGTTTTCATCATTCACTCAATTCAATCAAATTTTAATGGTTCTAAGAGCAACAATTTCATCATTCCCACAATTCAATCAATTTTCACGGGTTTAACAGTAACATTTTCATCATTCCCACAATTCAATCAAATTTCATTGGTTCAACAACAACGTTTTCATCATTCCCACAATTCAATCAAATTCCATGGGTTAATAGCAGCGTTTTCATCATTCCCACAATTCAATCAAATTGCATGGGTTTAACAGCAACATATTCTTCCTTTACACAATTAAATAAATTTTATGGGTTTAACAACTATATTTTCATCATTCCCACAATTCAATCAAATTTCCTGGGTTTAACAAAAACATTTTCATCAATCCCATAATTTTATCAAATTCCATGAGTTTAACAGCAACATATTTATTATTCATACATTTCAATAGAATTTCTGGTTTTAATTGCAAAACTTTCATCGTTCCCACAATTCAATCAAAGTTCATGGTTTAACAGCAACAATTTCATCATGCGCACATTTTAATCAATTTTCATGAGTTTAACAACAACAATTTCATCATTTTCACAATTCAATCAACTTTCATTGGTTTAACAAAAACATTTTCATCATTGACACAATTCAATCAAACTTCATGGGTTTAATAGCAACATTTTCATAATTTACACAATTCAATCAAATTTCATGGGTTTAACAACAACATTTTCATCATTTCCACAATTCAATCAAATTTCATGGGTTCAACAGCAACAATTTCATCATTCCCACAATTCCATCAATTTTCACGGGTTTAACAGTAACATTTTCATCATTCCCACAATTCAATCAAATTTCATGAGTTTAACAGCAACATTTTCATCATTCCAAAAATTCAATCAAATATCATGGGTTTAACAGTAACATTTTCATCATTCCCGCAATTCAATCAAATTCCATGGGTTTAACAACAACAATTTCATCATGCGCATAATTTAATCAATTTTCATGAGTTTAACAACAACTTTTTCATCATTTTCACAATTCGATCAAATTTCTTGGGTTTAACCGCAACATTTTCATCATTGACATAATTCAATCAAATTCCATGGGTTTAATAGCAACATTTTTATAATTTACACAATTCAGTCATATTTCATAGGTTTAACAACAACATTTCCACCATTACCACAATTTAATCAAATTTCAAAGGTTTAACAGCAAGATTTTCATCATTCCCACAATTCAATCGAATTTAATGGGTTTAACAACAACATTTTCATCATTCATAAACTTTTATCAAATTTCATGGGTTTAACAACAACATTTTCATCATTCACACAAATCAATCAATTTTCATGGGTTTAATAGCACTATTTTCATCATTTACACAATTGAATAAATTTCATGGGTTTATCAATAACATTTTCATCATTCACACAATTCAATCTTATTTCATGGGTTTAAGAAAAAAGTCTTCATCATTCACACAATTCAATTGAATTTTATTGGTTTAACAACAACATTTTCATCATTCCCACAATTCAATCAAATTCCATGGATTTAATAGCAACGTTTTCGTCATTTACTCAATTCAATCAAATTTTATGGTTTTAAGAGCAACAATTTCATCATTCCCACAATTCAATCAATTTTCATGGGTTTAACTATAACATTTTCATCATTCCCACAATTCAATCAAATTTAATTGGTTTAACACCAACCTTTTCATCATTCCCACAATTCAATCAAATATCATGGGTTTAATAGGAGCGTTTTCATCATTCACTCAATTCAATCAAATTTTAATGGTTCTAAGAGCAACAATTTCATCATTCCCACAATTCAATCAATTTTCACGGGTTTAACAGTAACATTTTCATCATTCCCACAATTCAATCAAATTTCATTGGTTCAACAACAACGTTTTCATCATTCCCACAATTCAATCAAATTCCATGGGGTTAATAGCAGCGTTTTCATCATTCCCACAATTCAATCAAATTGCATGGGTTTAACAGCAACATATTCTTCCTTTACACAATTAAATAAATTTTATGGGTTTAACAACTATATTTTCATCATTCCCACAATTCAATCAAATTTCCTGGGTTTAACAAAAACATTTTCATCAATCCCATAATTTTATCAAATTCCATGAGTTTAACAGCAACATATTCATTATTCATACATTTCAATAGAATTTCTGGTTTTAATTGCAAAACTTTCATCGTTCCCACAATTCAATCAAAGTTCATGGGTTTAACAGCAACAATTTCATCATGCGCACATTTTAATCAATTTTCATGAGTTTAACAACAACAATTTCATCATTTTCACAATTCAATCAACTTTCATTGGTTTAACAAAAACATTTTCATCATTGACACAATTCAATCAAACTTCATGGGTTTAATAGCAACATTTTCATAATTTACACAATTCAATCAAATTTCATGGGTTTAACAACAACATTTTCATCATTTCCACAATTCAATCAAATTTCATGGGTTCAACAGCAACAATTTCATCATTCCCACAATTCCATCAATTTTCACGGGTTTAACAGTAACATTTTCATCATTCCCACAATTCAATCAAATTTCATGAGTTTAACAGCAACATTTTCATCATTCATACAATTCAATCAAATTTCATGGGTTTAACAACAAAATCTTCATTATTCATACAATTCAATCAAATTTTATAGGTTTAACATCAACATTTTCATCATTCTCACAATTCAACCAAATTGCATGGGCTTAACAGCAACATTTTCTTCATTTACACAATTAAATAAATTTTATGGGTTTAACAACTATATTTTCGTCATTCCCACAACTCAATCAAATTTCCTGGGTTTAACAACAACATTTTCATCAATCCCACAATTTTATCAAATTCCATGAGTTTAACAGCAACAAATTCATCATTCACACAATTCAATCAAATTTCATGGGTTCAACAACAACAATTTCATCATTCCCACAATTCAATCAATTTTCACGGGTTTAACAGTAAAATTTTCATCATTCCCACAATTCAATCAAATTTCATGAGTTTAACAGCAACATTTTCATCATTCCAAAAATTCAATCAAATATCGTGGGTTTAACAGTAACATTTTCATCATTCCCGCAATTCAATCAAATTCCATGGGTTTAACAACAACAATTTCATCACGCGCATAATTTAATCAATTTTCATGAGTTTAACAACAACTTTTTCATCATTTTCACAATTCGATCAAATTTCTTGGGTTTAACCGCAACATTTTCATCATTGACATAATTCAATCAAATTCCATGGGTTTAATAGCAACATTTTTATAATTTACACAATTCAGTCATATTTCATAGGTTTAACAACAACATTTCCACCATTACCACAATTTAATCAAATTTCAAAGGTTTAACAGCAAGATTTTCATCATTCCCACAATTCAATCGAATTTAATGGGTTTAACAACAACATTTTCATCATTCATAAACTTTTATCAAATTTCATGGGTTTAACAACAACATTTTCATCATTCACACAAATCAATCAATTTTCATGGGTTTAATAGCACTATTTTCATCATTTACACAATTGAATAAATTTCATGTGTTTATCAATAACATTTTCATCATTCACACAATTCAATCTTATTTCATGGGTTTAAGAAAAAAGTCTTCATCATTCACACAATTCAATTGAATATCATGGGTTTAATAGCAGCGTTTTCATCATTCACTCAATTCAATCAAATTTTAATGGTTTTAAGAGCAACAATTTCATCATTCCCACAATTCAATCAATTTTCACGGGTTTAACAGTAACATTTTCATCATTCCCACAATTCAATCAAATTTCATTGGTTCAACAACAACGTTTTCATCATTCCCACAATTCAATCAAATTCCATGGGGTTAATAGCAGCGTTTTCATCATTCCCACAATTCAATCAAATTGCATGGGTTTAACAGCAACATATTCTTCCTTTACTCAATTAAATAAATTTTATGGGTTTAACAACTATATTTTCATCATTCCCACAATTCAATCAAATTTCCTGGGTTTAACAATAACATTTTCATCAATCCCATAATTTTATCAAATTCCATGAGTTTAACAGCAACATATTCATTATTCATACAATTCAATAGAATTTCATGGTTTTAATTGCAAAACTTTCATCGTTCCCACAATTCAATCAAAGTTCATGGGTTTAACAACAACAATTTCATCATGCGCATATTTTAATCAATTTTCATGAGTTTAACAACAACAATTTCATCATTTTCACAATTCAATCAACTTTCATTGGTTTAACAAAAACATTTTCATCATTGACACAATTCAATCAAACTTCATGGGTTTAATAGCAACATTTTCATAATTTACACAATTCAATCAAATTTCATGGGTTTAACAACAACATTTTCATCATTTCCACAATTCAATCAAATTTCATGGGTTCAACAGCAACAATTTCATCATTCCCACAATTCAATCAATTTTCACGGGTTTAACAGTAACATTTTCATCATTCCCACAATTCAATCAAATTTCATGGGTTTAACAACAAAATCTTCATCATTCATACAATTCAATCAAATTTTATAGGTTTAACATCAACATTTTCATCATTCTCACAATTCAATCAAATTGCATGGGTTTAACAACAACATTTTCTTCATTTACACAATTAAATAAATTTTATGGGTTTAACAACTATATTTTCATCATTCCCACAATTCAATCAAATTTCCTGGGTTTAACAACAACATTTTCATCAATCCCACAATTTTATCAAATTCCATGAGTTTAACAGCAACAAATTCATCATTCACACAATTCAATCAAATTTCATGGGTTCAACAACAACAATTTCATCATTCCCACAATTCAATCAATTTTCACGGGTTTAACAGTAAAATTTTCATCATTCCCACAATTCAATCAAATTTCATGAGTTTAACAGCAACATTTTCATCATTCCAAAAATTCAATCAAATATCATGGGTTTAACAGTAACATTTTCATCATTCATAAACTTTTATCAAATTTCATGGGTTTAACAACAACATTTTCATCATTCACACAAATCAATCAATTTTCATGGGTTTAATAGCACTATTTTCATCATTTACACAATTGAATAAATTTCATGGGTTTATCAATAACATTTTCATCATTCACACAATTCAATCTTATTTCATGGGTTTAACAAAAAAGTCTTCATCATTCACACAATTCAATTGAATTTTATTGGTTTAACAACAACATTTTCATCATTCCCACAATTCAATCAAATTACATGGATTTAATAGCAACGTTTTCGTCATTTACTCAATTCAATCAAATTTTATGGTTTTAAGAGCAACAATTTCATCATTCCCACAATTCAATCAATTTTCATGGGTTTAACTATAAGATTTTCATCATTCCCACAATTCAATCAAATTTAATTGGTTTAACACCAACCTTTTCATCATTCCCACAATTCAATCAAATATCATGGGTTTAATAGCAGCGTTTTCATCATTCACTCAATTCAATCAAATTTTAATGGTTTTAAGAGCAACAATTTCATCATTCCCACAATTTAATCAATTTTCACGGGTTTAACAGTAACATTTTCATCATTCCCACAATTCAATAAAATTTCATTGGTTCAACAACAACGTTTTCATCATTCCCACAATTCAATCAAATTCCATGGGTTTAATAGCAGCGTTTTCATCATTCCCACAATTCAATCAAATTGCATGGGTTTAACAACAACATTTTCTTCCTTTACACAATTAAATAAATTTTACGGGTTTAACAACTATATTTTCATCATTCCCACAATTCAATCAAATTTCCTGGGTTTAACAACAACATTTCCATCAATCCCATAATTTTATCAAATTCCATGAGTTTAACAGCAACATATTCATTATTCATACAATTCAATAGAATTTCATGGTTTTAATTGCAAAACTTTCATCATTCCCACAATTCAATCAAATTTCATGGGTTTAACAGCAACAATTTCATCATGCGCACATTTTAATCAATTTTCATGAGTTTAACAACAACAATTTCATCATTCCCACAATTCAATCAACTTTCATATGTTTAACAAAAACATTTTCATCATTGACACAATTCAATCAAACTTCATGGGTTTAACAGCAACATTTTCATCATTCCAATAATTCAAGCAAATATCATGGGTTTAACAGTAACATTTTCATCATTCCCGCAATTCAATCAAATTCCATGGGTTTAACAACAACAATTTCATCATGCGCATAATTTAATCAATTTTCATGAGTTTAACAACATCTTTTTCATCATTTTCACAATTCAATCAAATTTCTTGGGTTTAACCGCAACATTTTCATCATTGACACAATTCAATCAAATTCCATGGGTTTAATAGCAACATATTTATAATTTACACAATTCAATCATACTTCGTCGGTTTAACAACAACATTTCCACCATTCCCACAATTTAATCAAATTTCAAAGGTTTAACAGCAAGATTTTCATCATTCCCACAATTCAATCGAATTTAATGGGTTTAACAACAACATTTTCATCATTCATAAACTTTTATCAAATTTCATGGGTTTAACAACAACATTTTCATCATTTACACAATTGAATAAATTTCATGGGTTTATCAATAACATTTTCATCATTCACACAATTCAATTGGATTTTATTGGTTTAACAACAACATTTTCATCATTCCCACAATTCAATCAAATTCCATGGGTTTAATTGCAACGTTTTCGTCATTTACTCAATTCAATCAAATTTTATGGTTTTAAGAGCAACAATTTCATTATTCCGAACAATTCAATCAATTTTCATGGGTTTAAATATAACATTTTCATCATTCCCACAATTCAATCAAATTTAATTGGTTTAACAACAACCTTTTCATCATTCCCACAATTCAATCAAATTCCATGGGTTTAATAGCAGCGTTTTAATCATTCACTCAATTTAATCAAATTTTAATGGTTTTAAGAGCAACAATTTCATCATTCCCACAATTCAATCAATTTTTACGGGTTTAACAGTAACATTTTCATCATTCCCACAATTCAATCAAATTTCCTTGGTTTAACATAAACATTTTCATCATTCCCACAATTCAATCAAATTCCATGGGTTTAATAATAGTGTTTTCATCATTCACCCAATTCAATCAAATTTTAATGGTTTTAAGAGCAACAATTTTATCATTCCCACAATTCAATCAATTTTCACGGGTTTAACAATAACATTTTCATCATTCCCACAATTCAATCAAATTTCATGAGTTTAACAGCACCATTTTCATCATTCCAAAAATTCAATCAAATATCATGGGTTTAACAGTAACATCTTCATCATTCCCACAATTCAATCAAATTCCATGGGTTTAACAACAACAATTTCATCATGCGCATAATTTAATCAATTTTCATGAGTTTAACAACAACTTTTTCATCATTTTCACAATTCAATCAAATTTCTTGGGTTTAACCGCAACATTTTCATCATTGACACAATTCAATCAAATTCCATGGGTTTAATAGCAAGATTTTTATAATTTACACAACTCAATCATATTTCATAGGTTTAACAATAACATTTCCACCATTCCCACAATTTAATCAAATTTCAAAGGTTTAACAGCAAGATTTTCATCATTCCCACAATTCAATCGAATTTAATGGGTTTAACAACAACATTTTCATCATTCATAAACTTTTATCAAATTTCATGGGTTTAACAACAACATTTTCATCATTCACACAAATCAATCAATTTTCATGGGTTTATCAATAACATTTTCATCATTCACACAATTCAATCTTATTTCATGGGTTTAACAAAAAAGTCTTCATCATTCACACAATTCAATTGAATTTTATTGGTTTAACAACAACATTTTCATCATTCCCACAATTCAATCAAATTCCATGGGTTTAATAGCAACGTTTTCGTCATTTACTCAATTCAATCAAATTTTATGGTTTTAAGAGCAATAATTTCATCATTCCCACAATTCAATCAATTTTCATGGGTTTAACTATAACATTTTCATCATTCCCTCAATTCAATCAAATTTAATTGGTTTAACACCAACCTTTTCATCATTCCCACAATTCAATCAAATATCATGGGTTTAATAGCAGCGTTTTCATCATTCACTCAATTCAATCAAATTTTAATGGTTTTAAGAGCAACAATTTCATCATTCCCACAATTCAATCAATTTTTACGGGTTTAACAGTAACATTTTCATCATTCCCACAATTCAATCAAATATCCTTGGATTAACAACAACGTTTTCATCATTCCCACAATACAATCGAATTCCATGGGTTTAATACCAGCGTTTTCATCATTCACCCAATTCAATCAAATTTTAATGGTTTTAAGAGCAACAATTTTATCATTCCCACAATTCAATCAATTTTCACGGGTATAACAATAATATTTTTATCATTCCCATAATGCAATCAAATTTCATTAGTTTAACAGCAACATTTTCATCATTCCAAAAATTCAATCAAATATCATGGGTTTAACACTATCATTTTCATCATTCTCGCAATGCAATCAAATTCCATGGGTTTAAAAACAACAATTTCATCATGCGCATAATTTAATCAATTTTCATGAGTTTAACAACAACTTTTTCATCATTTTCACAATTCAATCAAATTTCTTGGGTTTAACTGCAACATTTTCATCATTGACACAATTCAATCAAATTCCATGGGTTTAATAGCAAGATTTTTATAATTCACACATTTCAATCATATTTCATAGGTTTAACAACAACATTTCCACCATTCCCACAATGTAATCAAATTTCAAAGGTTTAACAGCAAGATTTTCATCATTCCCACAATTCAATCGAATTTAATGGGTTTAACAACAACATTTTCATCATTCACAATTTCATCATTCACCCAATTCAATCAAATTTTAATGGTTTTAAGAGCAACAATTTTATCATTCCCACAATTCAATCAATTTTCACGGGTATAACAATAATATTTTTATCATTCCCATAATGCAATCAAATTTCATTAGTTTAACAGCAACATTTTCATCATTCCAAAAATTCAATCAAATATCATGGGTTTAACACTATCATTTTCATCATTCTCGCAATGCAATCAAATTCCATGGGTTTAAAAACAACAATTTCATCATGCGCATAATTTAATCAATTTTCATGAGTTTAACAACAACTTTTTCATCATTTTCACAATTCAATCAAATTTCTTGGGTTTAACCGCAACATTTTCATCATTGACACAATTCAATCAAATTTCATTGGTTCAACAACAACGTTTTCATCATTCCCACAATTCAATCAAATTCCATGGGTTTAAGAGCAGCGTTTTAATCATTCCCACAATTCAATCAAATTGCATGGGTTTAACAGCAACATTTTCTTCCTTTACACAATTAAATAAATTTTATGGGTTTAACAACTATATTTTCGTCAATTCAATCAAATTTCTTGGGTTTAACAACAATATTTTCATCAATCCCATAATTTTATCAAATTCCATGAGTTTAACAGCAACATATTCATTATTCATACAATTCAATAGAATTTCATGGTTTTAATTGCAAAACTTTCATCATTCCCACAATTCAATTAAATTTCATGGGTTTAACAACAACAATTTCATCATGCGCACATTTTAATCAATTTTCATGAGTTTAACAACAACAATTTCATCATTTTCACAATTCAATCAACTTTCATTGGTTTAACAAAACCATTTTCATCATTGACACAATTCAATCAAACTTCATGGGTTTAATAGCAACATTTTCATAATTTACACAATTCAATCAAACTTCATGGGTTTAACAACAACATTTTCATCATTCCCACAATTCAATCAAATTTCATGGGTTCAACAGCAACAATTTCATCATTCCCACAAATCAATACTTTTTCATGGGTTTAATAGCACTATTTTCATTATTTACACAGTTGAATAAATTTCATGGGTTTATCAATAACATTTTCATCATTCACATAATTCAATCTTATTTCATGGGTTTAACAAAAAAGTCTTCATCATTCACACAATTCAGTTGAATTTTATTGGTTTAACAACAACATTTTCATCATTCCCACAATTCAATCAAATTCCATGGATTTAATAGCAACGTTTTCGTCATTTACTCAATTCAATCAAATTTTATGGTTTTAAGAGCAACAATTTCATCATTCCCACAATTCAATCAATTTTCATGGGCTTAACTATAACATTTTCATCATTCCCACAATTCAATCAAATTTAATTGGTTTAACACCAACCTTTTCATCATTCCCACAATTCAATCAAATATCATGGGTTTAATAGCAGCGTTTTCATAATTCACTCAATTCAATCTAATTTTAATGGTTTTAAGAGCAACAATTTCATCATTCCCACAATTCAATCAATTTTCACGGGTTTAACAGTAACATTTTTGCATCATTCCCACACTTCAATCAAATTTCATTGGTTCAACAACAACGTTTTCATCATTCCCACAATTCAATCAAATTCCATGGGTTTAATAGCAGCGTTTTCATCATTCCCACAATTCAATCAAATTGCATGGGTTTAACAGCAACATTTTCTTCCGTTACACAATTAAATAAATTTTATGGGTTTAACAACTATATTTTCATCATTCCCACCATTCAATCAAATTTCCTGGGTTTAACAACAACATTTTCATCAATCCCATAATTTTACCAAATTCCATGAGTTTAACAACAACATATTCATTATTCAAACAATTCAATAGAATTTCATGGTTTTAATTGCAAAACTTTCATCATTCCCACAATTCAATCAAATTTCATGGGTTTAACAGCAACAATTTCATCATGGGCACATTTTAATCAATTTTCATGAGTTTAACAACAACAATTTCATCATTTTCACAATTCAATCAACTTTCATTGGTTTAACAAAAACATTTTCATCATTGACACAATTCAATCAAACCTCATGGGATTAATAGCAACATTTTCATAATTTACACAATTCAATCAAATTTCATGGGTTTAACAACAACATTTTTATCATTCCCACAATTCAATCAAATTTCATGGGTTCAACAGCAACAATTTCATCATTCCCACAATTCAATCAATTTTCACGGGTTTAACAGTAACATTTTCATCATTCCCACAATTCAATCATATTTCATGAGTTTAACAGCAACATTTTCATCATTCCAAAAATTCAATCAAATATCGTGGGTTTAATAGTAACATTTTCATCATTCCCGCAATTCAATCAAATTCCATGGGTTTAACAACAACAATTTCATCATGCGCATAATTTAATCAATTTTCATGAGTTTAACAACAACTTTTTCATCATTTTCACAATTCAATCAAATTTCTTGGGTTTAACCGCAACATTTTCATCATTGACACAATTCAATCAAATTCCATGGGTTTAATAACAACATTTTTATAATTTACACAATTGAATCATATTTCATAGGTTTAACAACAACATTTCCACCATTCCCACAATTTAATCAAATTTCAAAGGTTTAACAGCAAGATTTTCATCATTCCCATAATTCAATCGAATTTAATGGGTTTAACAACAACATTTTCATCATTCATAAACTTTTATCAAATTTCATGGGTTTAACAACAACATTTTCATCATTCACACAAATCAATCAATTTTCATGGGTTTAATAGCACTATTTTCATCATTTACACAATTGAATAAATTTCATGGGTTTATCAATAACATTTTCATCATTCACACAATTCAATCTTATTTCATGGGTTTAAGAAAAAAGTCTTCATCATTCACACAATTCAATTGAATTTTATTGGTTTAACAACAACATTTTCATCATTCCCACAATTCAATCAAATTCCATGGATTTAATAGCAACGTTTTCGTCATTTACTCAATTCAATCAAATTTTATGGTTTTAAGAGCAACAATTTCATCATTCCCACAATTCAATCAATTTTCATGGGTTTAACTATAACATTTTCATCATTCCCACAATTCAATCAAATTTAATTGGTTTAACACCAACCTTTTCATCATTCCCACAATTCAATCAAATATCATGGGTTTAATAGGAGCGTTTTCATCATTCACTCAATTCAATCAAATTTTAATGGTTCTAAGAGCAACAATTTCATCATTCCCACAATTCAATCAATTTTCACGGGTTTAACAGTAACATTTTCATCATTCCCACAATTCAATCAAATTTCATTGGTTCAACAACAACGTTTTCATCATTCCCACAATTCAATCAAATTCCATGGGGTTAATAGCAGCGTTTTCATCATTCCCACAATTCAATCAAATTGCATGGGTTTAACAGCAACATATTCTTCCTTTACACAATTAAATAAATTTTATGGGTTTAACAACTATATTTTCATCATTCCCACAATTCAATCAAATTTCCTGGGTTTAACAAAAACATTTTCATCAATCCCATAATTTTATCAAATTCCATGAGTTTAACAGCAACATATTCATTATTCATACATTTCAATAGAATTTCTGGTTTTAATTGCAAAACTTTCATCGTTCCCACAATTCAATCAAAGTTCATGGGTTTAACAGCAACAATTTCATCATGCGCACATTTTAATCAATTTTCATGAGTTTAACAACAACAATTTCATCATTTTCACAATTCAATCAACTTTCATTGGTTTAACAAAAACATTTTCATCATTGACACAATTCAATCAAACTTCATGGGTTTAATAGCAACATTTTCATAATTTACACAATTCAATCAAATTTCATGGGTTTAACAACAACATTTTCATCATTTCCACAATTCAATCAAATTTCATGGGTTCAACAGCAACAATTTCATCATTCCCACAATTCCATCAATTTTCACGGGTTTAACAGTAACATTTTCATCATTCCCACAATTCAATCAAATTTCATGAGTTTAACAGCAACATTTTCATCATTCATACAATTCAATCAAATTTCATGGGTTTAACAACAAAATCTTCATTATTCATACAATTCAATCAAATTTTATAGGTTTAACATCAACATTTTCATCATTCTCACAATTCAACCAAATTGCATGGGCTTAACAGCAACATTTTCTTCATTTACACAATTAAATAAATTTTATGGGTTTAACAACTATATTTTCGTCATTCCCACAACTCAATCAAATTTCCTGGGTTTAACAACAACATTTTCATCAATCCCACAATTTTATCAAATTCCATGAGTTTAACAGCAACAAATTCATCATTCACACAATTCAATCAAATTTCATGGGTTCAACAACAACAATTTCATCATTCCCACAATTCAATCAATTTTCACGGGTTTAACAGTAAAATTTTCATCATTCCCACAATTCAATCAAATTTCATGAGTTTAACAGCAACATTTCATCATTCCAAAAATTCAATCAAATATCGTGGGTTTAACAGTAACATTTTCATCATTCCCGCAATTCAATCAAATTCCATGGGTTTAACAACAACAATTTCATCACGCGCATAATTTAATCAATTTTCATGAGTTTAACAACAACTTTTTCATCATTTTCACAATTCGATCAAATTTCTTGGGTTTAACCGCAACATTTTCATCATTGACATAATTCAATCAAATTCCATGGGTTTAATAGCAACATTTTTATAATTTACACAATTCAGTCATATTTCATAGGTTTAACAACAACATTTCCACCATTACCACAATTTAATCAAATTTCAAAGGTTTAACAGCAAGATTTTCATCATTCCCACAATTCAATCGAATTTAATGGGTTTAACAACAACATTTTCATCATTCATAAACTTTTATCAAATTTCATGGGTTTAACAACAACATTTTCATCATTCACACAAATCAATCAATTTTCATGGGTTTAATAGCACTATTTTCATCATTTACACAATTGAATAAATTTCATGTGTTTATCAATAACATTTTCATCATTCACACAATTCAATCTTATTTCATGGGTTTAAGAAAAAAGTCTTCATCATTCACACAATTCAATTGAATATCATGGGTTTAATAGCAGCGTTTTCATCATTCACTCAATTCAATCAAATTTTAATGGTTTTAAGAGCAACAATTTCATCATTCCCACAATTCAATCAATTTTCACGGGTTTAACAGTAACATTTTCATCATTCCCACAATTCAATCAAATTTCATTGGTTCAACAACAACGTTTTCATCATTCCCACAATTCAATCAAATTCCATGGGGTTAATAGCAGCGTTTTCATCATTCCCACAATTCAATCAAATTGCATGGGTTTAACAGCAACATATTCTTCCTTTACTCAATTAAATAAATTTTATGGGTTTAACAACTATATTTTCATCATTCCCACAATTCAATCAAATTTCCTGGGTTTAACCATAACATTTTCATCAATCCCATAATTTTATCAAATTCCATGAGTTTAACAGCAACATATTCATTATTCATACAATTCAATAGAATTTCATGGTTTTAATTGCAAAACTTTCATCGTTCCCACAATTCAATCAAAGTTCATGGGTTTAACAACAACAATTTCATCATGCGCATATTTTAATCAATTTTCATGAGTTTAACAACAACAATTTCATCATTTTCACAATTCAATCAACTTTCATTGGTTTAACAAAACATTTTCATCATTGACACAATTCAATCAAACTTCATGGGTTTAATAGCAACATTTCATAATTACACAATTCAATCAAATTTCATGGGTTTAACAACAACATTTTCATCATTTCCACAATTCAATCAAATTTCATGGGTTCAACAGCAACAATTTCATCATTCCCACAATTCAATCAATTTTCACGGGTTTAACAGTAACATTTTCATCATTCCCACAATTCAATCAAATTTCATGGGTTTAACAACAAAATCTTCATCATTCATACAATTCAATCAATTTTATAGGTTTAACATCAACATTTTCATCATTCTCACAATTCAATCAAATTGCATGGGTTTTAACAACAACATTTTCTTCATTTACACAATTAAATAATTTTATGGGTTTAACAACTATATTTTCATCATTCCCACAATTCAATCAAATTTCCTGGTTTAACAACAACATTTTCATCATCCCACACATTTTATCAAATCCATGAGTTTAACAGCAACAATTCATCATTCACACAATTCAATCAAATTTCATGGGTTCAACAACAACAATTTCATCATTCCCACAATTCAATCAATTTTCACGGGTTAACAGTAAAATTTTCATCATTCCCACAATTCAATCAAATTTCATGAGTTTAACAGCAACATTTTCATCATTCCAAAAATTCAATCAAATATCATGGGTTTAACAGTAACATTTTCATCATTCATAAACTTTTATCAAATTTCATGGGTTTAACACACAACATTTTCATCATTCACACAAATCAATCAATTTTCATGGGTTTAATAGCACTATTTTCATCATTACACAATTGAATAAATTTCATGGGTTTATCAATAACATTTTCATCATTCACACAATTCAATCTTATTTCATGGGTTTAACAAAAAAGTCTTCATCATTCACACAATTCAATTGAATTTTATTGGTTTAACAACAACATTTTCATCATTCCCACAATTCAATCAAAATTACATGGATTTAATAGCAACGTTTTCGTCATTTACTCAATTCAATCAAATTTTATGGTTTTAAGAGCACACATTTCATCATTCCCACAATTCAATCCAATTTCATGGGTTTAACTATAAGATTTTCATCATTCCCACAATTCAATCAAATTTAATTGTGGTTTAACACCAACCTTTTCATCATTCCACAAATTCAATCAAATATCATGGTGTTTAATAGCAGCGTTTCATCATTCACTCAATTCAATCAAATTTTAATGGTTTTAGAGCAACAATTCATCATTCCCCCAATTTAATCAATTTTCACGGGTTTACAGTAACATTTTCATCATTCCCACAATTCAATAAAATTTCATTGTTCAACAACAACGTTTTCATCATTCCCACATTCAATCAAATTCCATGGGTTTAATAGCAGCGTTTTCATCATTCCCACAATTCAATCAAATTGCATGGGTTTAACAAAACATTTTCTCCTTTACACAATTAAATAAATTTTATGGGTTTAACAACTATATTTTCATCATTCCCACAATTCAATCAAATTTCCTGGGTTTAACAACAACATTTCCATCAATCCCATATTTATCAAATTCCATGAGTTTAACAGCAACATATTCATATTCATACAATTCAATAGAATTTCATGGTTTTAATTGCAAAACTTTCATCATTCCCACAATTCAATCAAATTTCATGGGTTTAACAGCAACAATTTCATCATGCGCACATTTTAATCAATTTTCATGAGTTTAACAACAACAATTTCATCATTCCCACAATTCAATCAACTTTCATATGTTAACAAAAACATTTCATCATTGACACAATTCAATCAAACTTCATGGGTTTAACAGCAACATTTTTCATCATTCCAATAATTCAAGCAAATATCATGGGTTTAACAGTAACATTTTCATCATTCCCGCAATTCAATCAAATTCCATGGGTTTAACAACAACAATTTCATCATGCGCATAATTAATCAATTTCATGAGGTTAACAACATCTTTTTCATCATTTTTCACAATTCAATCAAATTTCTTGGGTTTAACCGCAACATTTTCATCATTGACACAATTCAATCAATCCCATGGGTTTAATAGCAACATATTTATAATTTACACATTCAATCATACTTCGTCGGTTTAACAAAACATTTCCACCATTCCCACAATTTAATCAAATTTCAAGGGGTAACAGCAAAGATTTCATCATTCCCACAATTCAATCGAATTTAATGGGTTTAACAACACATTTTCATCATAAACTTTATCAAATTTCATGGGTTTAACAACAACATTTTCATCATTTACACAATGAATAAATTTCATGGGTTTATCAATAACATTTTCATCATTCACACAATTCAATTGGATTTTATTGGTTTAACAACAACATTTTCATCATTCCACAATTCAATCAAATTCCATGGGTTTAATTGCAACGTTTCGTCATTTTCTCAATTCAATCAAATTTTATGGTTTTAAGAGCAACAATTTCATTATTCCGAACAATTCAATCAATTTTCATGGGTTTAAATATAACATTTTCATCATTCCCACAATTCAATCAAATTTAATTGGGTTTAACAACAACCTTTTCATCATTCCCACAATTCAATCAAATTCCATGGGTTTAATAGCAGCGTTTTCATCATTCACTCAATTTAATCAAATTTTAATGGTTTTAAGAGCAACAATTTCATCATTCCCACAATTCAATCAATTTTTACGGGTTTAACAGTAACATTTCATCATTCCCACAATTCAATCAAATTTCCTTGGTTTAACATAAACATTTTCATCATTCCCACAATTCAATCAAATTCCATGGTTTAATAATAGTGTTTCATCATTCACCCAATTCAATCAAATTTTAATGGGTTTAAGAGCAACAATTTTATCATTCCCACAATTCAATCAATTTCCGGGTTTAACAATAACATTTTCATCATTCCACAATTCAATCAAATTTCATGAGTTTAACAGCATCATTTTCATCATTCCAAAAATTCAATCAAATATCATGGGTTTAACAGTAACATCTTCATCATTCCCACAATTCAATCAAATTCCATGGGTTAACACAACAATTTCATCATGCGCATAATTTAATCAATTTCATGAGTTTAACAACAACTTTTTCATCATTTTCACAATTCAATCAAATTTCTTGGGTTTAACCGCAACATTTTCATCATTGACACAATTCAATCAAATTCCATGGGTTTAATAGCAAGATTTTTATAATTTACACAACTCAATCATATTTCATAGGTTTAACAATAACATTTCCACCATTCCCACAATTTAATCAAATTTCAAAGGTTTAACAGCAAGATTTTCATCATTCCCACAATTCAA